>NC_059454.1:905869-1205869 GCF_905237065.1 Salmo salar
ATGCAAGACAATGCTAGACCTCATGTGGCTGGAGTGTGTCAGCAGTTCCTGCAAGAGGAAGGCATTGATGCTACGGACTGGCCCGCCCGTTCCCAGACCTGAATTCAATTGAGCACATCTGGGACATCATGTCTCGCTCCATCCACCAACGCCACGTTGCACCACAGACTGTCCAGGAGTTGGCGGATGCTTTAGTCCAGGTCTGGGAGGAGATCCCTCAGGAGACCATCCGCCACCTCATCAGGAGCATGCCCAGGCGTTGTAGGGAGGTCATACAGGCACGTGGAGGCCACACACACTACTGAGCCTCATTTTGACTTGTTTTAAGGACATTACATCAAAGTTGGATCAGCCTGTAGTGTGGTTTTCCACTTTAATTTTGAGTGTGACTCCAAATCCAGACCTCCATGGGTTGATAAATTGGATTTCCATTGATTATTTTTGTGTGATTTTGTTGTCAGCACATTCAAATATGTAAAGAAAAAAGTATTTAATAAGATTATTTATTTCATTCAGATCTAGGATGTGTTGTTTAAGTGTTCCCTTTATTTTTTGAGCAATATATATATATATATATATATATATATATATATATATATATATATATATATATATATATAATAAAAAGATAGATAGATAGTACCAGTCAAAAGGTTGGACGCACCTACTCATTCAAGGGTTTTTTACTATTTTCGACATTTTAGAATAATAGTGAAGGCATCAAAACTATGAAATAACACATATGGAATCATGTAGCAACCAAAAAAGTGTTAAACAAATCAAAATGTATTTTATATTGGAGATTCTTCAAAGTAGCCACCGTTTGCCTTGATGACAGCTTTGCACACTCTTGGCATTTCTCTCAACCAGTTTTGTAGCTTTACAGTGTTATATATTTTTTAAATGTAATTTTTTTATACAAACATTGGAGTTAAACAAGCTTGTATTTTGGCTTCTGATAGAGAATGACTGTTGAACTAAGCTCATTTATACGGTTTATATTATTTTCAGAATCAATGGGAGACATCATTCATTTATAAGTAAAAGAAAAATGGATGTGGATCCAAAAATGGATGTAATAACTGTTTATTCACCTTTAACATAAACACTAGAAACACGCTGGAAATTAGATTCATATATATACATCTGGTAGATCTTAAGAGCCTTTGCTTTGCTGAGCTGTTTGTTTTCAGAAGTGTGCTGCCTGTCTGCTTGCCTTGCTATCAGAGAATTAGAATAATGTGAATAATGAAAAGGGAAGTATATCAGGTATAACAGGTATATCTCACTGGTCACCTCCAAAGCCAATTCCTCTTTTAGCCACCTTTCCTTCCAGTTCTCTGCTGCGGAACGAACTGCAAAAAATCACTGAAGCTGGATTCTCATAACTTTAAGCACCAGCTGTCAGATCACTGCACCTGTACATAGCCCATTTGTAAACAGCCCATCTATCTACCTACCTCATCCCCATACTGTATTTATTTATTTATTTATCTTGCTCCTTTGCACCCCAGTATCTCTACTTGCGCATTCATCTTCTGCACATCTACCATTCGTGTTTAATTGCTATATTGTAATTACTTCGCCACCATGGCCTATTTATTGCCTTACCTCCCTTATCTCACCTCATTTGCACTCACTGTATATAGACTTTTTTTCTATTGTGTTATTGACTGTATGTTTGTTTTACTCCATGTGTAACTCTGTTGTTTATTTGTGTCTCACTGCTTTGCTTTATCTTGGCCAGGTCACAGTTGTAAATGAGAACTTGTTCTCAACTAGCCTACCTGGTTAAATAAAGGTGAAATAAAAAATGTGTTAGTTCAAACCACATTGTAGAACAGAAAAAAGGCAAATGGTAGCAGATAAAATATTAAGCTGGTTAAATAAAACTGTTCTTTAGCCATTCCTCTGTCCCCAACATAATGTCTGTATTTCAAAATGGATGTTTGGAAGTTCTACACCATTTCATTCAGGATAATCTATTCTTTCTAATGATGTAAATGTGGGTAGCATAGTATGCTGTTAAAATTTCAAAATTGTATTTTCACTCATGGAACTCAGGAGGTCGTCCCATTGTTTCCTATAGGGGTATGACTGTCTTATTTCACCAAAAATCTCAGAATGTGTATATTTAGATTTTTTTTTCAAGTCAGACACCACTTTAATCAGGAGAATCTCATCTTTGTAATTATGTAAATCTGGACAGAGAGCTCGGTTGTCATCGATCAATAGACCAGAAAATAGTCAGAATTGTTCATGTTTTCCCTACTTCCTCATTACGCAGACATGCGCGCGAGTTTCACACTATCGAGGGGTGGATGTTTACACAAGTTGTATTTTTTTCTTCCAGTTTTGTCCAAACAGATTGTAGTGGTAAAATGAAAAAGGGATTAAAAAATGTTGTGATATTTAAGGGAAATGGGAATTCTAAGCATCACTTCAGTCAGAAGAGACTCTGTGAAGGTTTGTTTCAATTCATTTGCCGTCGTTCCAGCTCAGCCAACGTTCTTTGGCTGTTTTTCAGCCTTGGGTGAATTTTTAACTTGTTCTATTGTCCAGCCTAATATTTGCCATATTCTAATATGTCTCTTGTGTCAATGTATCGCCGCTGTCCATGGTCGCCACGGAGGAAACTTCCTGTAGATCTGATTATAATTGGATGGTGAAACTTTCCAGCCAGCCAGAAAAACAAGGCGAAGCAATTCAGGCATTGTTGGAAGTCAGGGCAATATTTTTTTTAACTATTAAAAAATAATGATTTTTGCAAGAAGTAGAACATTTTAGAATTAAATGTGGAGTGGAACTTATTGTTACGTGATAAAATCACGTGCCTTGCGTACCTTCAGAAGTATGTGGAAATCCTAATTTATTGTCGCAATAAAGAAAGTTTGGCAAAATAAAAATTCCTCCCGTGAAATGGATAAAAATGTTGTCGATCTTTAGAACATTGCTTCCGTTTCCGATGTTGCAATGATTTGTTGTTGTTGTTGTCATTGCTTTTTGTGGAATAAACCCTGGGTGAATGGTAACTTACCTAGTGTCTTGTACTAGTAGCTTTGAGTCTTCGGGTCAGTGCCAACAGGCAGATATTAATTAGTAATGCTGTACAGAACTGATGATGTTTCTGTATACGTTTCTTGTTTTCTATATGATACGACGCATAATGTTCAGCGGCATGGTGCAGCCCCAGGCAGACATACCCCTGCAGTGGGAGATGGCAGGGGACGAGGGTGGCGTGCAGCCCCAGGCAGACATAGCCCTGCAGTGGGACGAGGGTGGCGTGCAGCCCCAGGCAGACATAGCCCCTGCAGTGGGACGAGGGCGGCGTGGCTCTTCAGGTTCCCGCTGAGCTGGCAGCCAATGAGGTGGTGTCTAGACTACTGGGAGACAACCAGCAGCTCCGAGGTAGGACTCACACACACACATTTACACACACACACACATTTACTCAAACACATACAAATATTTTATTTGGATCCACAATGAGGCACAGATTGTGTGTGTGTGTGTGTGTGTGTGTGTGTGTGTGTGTGTGTGTGTGTGTGTGTGTGTGTGTGTGTGTGTGTGTGTGTGTGTGTGTGTGTGTGTAGAGGCGTTGCAGCGTAGTAACCAGGCCCTGCGTGAGCGCTGTGAGGAGATGGAGGAATGGCAGCGGAGATCTAGAGAAGAGAGGGAGTTCCTCAGCTGTCGTTTCCAGGAGGCCCGAGCGCTAGTGGAGAGACTGGCCATGGAGAACCACAGCCTTACCAGCCTGGCCAGCTCCTCTAGCCCCTCCAACCCTGGACCGAACCAAGGCCTGCTAGTCAACGGCCCCAGCCATGGCTCGGAGACCAACGGACCTATGGCATCCTCTCTGGTCAGTGCAGATAGATTCAATTGTTTTTTTTCCCCCTCATCAATCTACACACAATACCCTATAATGACAAAGCAAACAGGTTTTTAGAAATGTATTGGCCAGGTGATGAGCGGTGCCAGGTTTCCTCCAAATGTGATGCTTGGCATTCAGGCCAAAGAGTTCACTCTTGGTTTCATCAGACCAGAGAATCTTATTTCTCATGGTCTGAGAGTCCTTTAGGTGCCTTTTAACTGAGTAGTGGCTTGCGTCTGGCCACTCTACCATAAAGGCCTGATTGGTGGAGTGCTGCAGAGATGGTTGTCCTTCTGGAAGGTTCTCCCATCTCCACAGAGGAACTCTGGAACTCTGTCAGAGTGACCATCAGGCCCTTCTCCACCGATTGCTCAGTTTGGCCGGGCGGCCAGCTCTTAGGAAGAGTCTTTGTGGTTCCAAACTTCTTCCATTTAAGAATGATGGAGGCCACTGTGTTCTTGGGGACCTTCAATGCTGCAGAAATGTTTTGGTACCCTTCCCCAGATCTGTTCCTCAACACAATCCTGTCTCAGAGCTCTATGGACAATTCCTTCGACCACATGGCTTGGTTTTTGCTCTGACATTCACTGTCAACTGTGGGACCTTTTATATAGACAGGTGTGTGCCTTTCCAAATCATGTCCAATTAATTGAATTTAACACAGGTGGACTCCAATGAAGTTGTAGAAACATCTCAAGGATGATCAATGGAAACAGGATGCACCTGAGCTCACTTTCAAGTCTCCTAGCAAAAGGTCTGAATACTTGCGTAAATAAGGTATTTTTGTTTTTATTTGTAATAAATATCCTAACATTTCTAAACCTGTTTTTGCTTTGTCATTATGAGGTATTGTGTGTTGAGGAAAATAAATAATTTAACCAATTTTAGAAAAAGGCAGTAACGTTACAAAATATAGAAAAAGTCAAGGGGTCTGAATACATTGTATGTACAGTACCAGTCAAATGTTTGGACACAACTACTCATTCCAGGGTTTTTCTTTATTTTGACTATTTTCTACATTGTAGAATAATAGTGAAGACATCAAAACTATGAAATAACACATATGGACTCATGTACTAACCGAAAAAGTGTTAAACAAATCAAAATATTTTTGAGATTCTTCAAAGTAGCCACCCTTTGCCTTGATGACAGCTTTGCACACTCTTGGCATTCTCTCAACCAGCTTCATGAGGTAGTCACCTGGAATGCATTTCAATTAACAGATGTGCCTTGTTAATATGTGGAATTTCTTACCTTCTTAATGCATTTGAGCCAATCAGTTGTGCTGTGACATGGTAGGGGTGGTATACAGAAGATAGCCCAATTTGGTAAAAGACCAAGTCCATATTATGGCAAGAACAACTCAAATAAGCAAAGACAAACGACATTCCATCATTACTTTAAGACATGAAGGTCAGTCAATCTGGAATATTTTAAGAACTTTGACAGTTTCTTCAAGTGCAGTTGCAAAATCCATCAAGCGCTATGATGAAACTGGCTCTCATGAGGACCGCCACAGGAAAGGAATACAGAGTATAAGTTCATTAGAGTTAACTGCACCTCAAACTGCAGCCCAAATAAATGCTTCAGAGTTCAAGTAACAGATATCTCAACAGCAACTGTTCAGAGGAGACTGCGTGAATCAGGCCTTCATGGTTGAATTGCTGCAAAGAAACCACTACTAAAGGACACCAATAAGAAGAAGAGACTTGCTTGGGCCACGAAACACAAGCAATGGACATTAGAAAAACAAATGATAGTCCCACTAAGCCCAAACCAGATGGGATGGCGTATTGCTGCAGAATGCTGTGGTAGCCATGCTGGTTAAGTGAGCCTTGAATTCTAAATAAATCACAGACAGTGTCACCAGCAAAGCACCCCCACACCATAACACCTCCTCCTCCATGCTTCACGGTTGAAATCTGTCCTTTGGTCTGATGAGTCCAAATGTGAGATTTTTTTGGTTCCAACCGCCGTGTCTTTGTGAGGCGCAGAGTAGGTGAACGGATGATCTCCACATGTGTGGTTCCCACCATGAAGCATGGAGGAGGAGGTGGTGTGATGGTGTGGGGGTGCTCTCTCTCTCTGTGTGTAATAAAGGAGTTAACCTGAAGTCATGTGCTTTTCCTTTTTAGTTTTTAGCTTCTGTTTCTCCTTCACTCCTTCTTTCAATACAAGCTTGTTGTTTCTATGGCAACGTGGAGATATACTATCTCTCTTTTCCAACTTCCTGTCTCTTTCTCTAGCCCGCAGGAGGAGGTAAAGACTTTGTCCAGCTGCTGAAGAGCCACAAAGAGAAGTTGGAAGAAGTGATGAGAGATCTGATGAGGAGGAATGAAGAGCTGGAGAAAAAGAGGGATGAGGGAGAGAGAGAGAGAGAGACTGCCTTCGTCGCTCGGTTGAGCAACTCCGAACCAAACTGGTGTGTGTGTGTGTGTGTAGGGTCATTCTGTCGAAGAAAGGTAAGAATTGATAGCTTGAAAATGTGAAGTCTTTACTGAGGAGTATAATTGTGTTCCTCAGAGTGGTGGCGTTACCGAGGAAACGGTTCAGCGTTCCGATGCCGCGCCCTCCTCTGACAGGTATGATGTCATTTTCTCACAGTCGGCATCACTTCCTGCTGTGTGCTGATGTGTCTGCTTCCTGTCTCCTCAGCTCCCACCTGGCCAAACTCACAGAGCAACTTCAAGCCACACAGGGCAGGTAAGTGTGTCTCACTATTCTGCCTTGTAGTGGTTATGACCTGTGACCCTAAATATGTCCCTGTGTGTGTGTGTCCCCGTGTGTGTGTGTCCCCGGTGTGTGTGTCCCCGTGTGTGTGTGTCCCCCGTGTGTGTGTGTCCCGTGTGTGTGTGTCCCGTGTGTGTGTGTCCCGTGTGTGTGTGCCCCGTGTGTGTGTGCCCCGTGTGTGTGTGTCCGTGTGTGTGTCCGTGTGTGTGTGTCCGTGTGTGTGTGTGTGTGTGTGGTGTCCCTGTGTGTGTGTGTAGGTACAGAGAGCTGCAGGAGAAGTTAGATTCCCCTCCAGAAGACTTCAGCTCAGAGAGACAGAACTGAAGTGCTGCTGAAACAGAAGGACAAGGACTGTACCCAGGTACACACTTACACACACACACACACTGTACCCAGGTACACACACACACACGCGCACACACACACACACACACACACACACACACACACACACACACACTGTACCCAGGTACACACACACACACACACACACACACACACACACACACACACACTGTACCCAGGTACACGCACACACACACACACGCACACACACACACACTGTACCCAGGTACACACACACACACACACACACACACACACACACACACTACACTGTACCCAGGTACACACACACACACACACACTACACACACACTGTACCCAGGTACACACTGTACCCAGGTACACACTACACACACACACACACACTGTACCCAGGTACTCACACACACACACACACACACACACACTACACACACACTGTACCCAGGTACACACTGTACCCAGGTACACACTACACACACACACTATACACACACACACACACACACACACACACACTACACACACACACTACACACACACTGTACCCAGGTACACACTACACACACACACTACACACACACTGTACCAAGGTACACACCCTGGTCATTTTGTCTAACACTCAGTCCTACTAGACGGTCCTTTCAGTACTCAGAGAAAGCTCTTCCTGTGTGTTTAGCTGGCTAAGGACGGCGAGGCGCTGAAGGCCCAGGTAACATCTCTCCTGGGAGAGCTGAGAGAGAGGCAGAACTGTTTGGACCGGAGCCAGCAGGACCGCAACATATTGGACGATAGGTACGACAACGTTTACCCGATTTTACTCTCTACTGGTGCTGATGGGAGACCGGTTTGGGTTTTATTCTCTACTGGTGCAGATGGAAGACCGGTTTGGGTTTTACCTCTACTGGTGCTGATGGGAGACCGGTTTGGGTTTTATTCTCTACTGGTGCTGATGGGAGACCGGTTTGGGTTTTATTCTCTACTGGTGCTGATGGGAGACCGGTTTGGGTTTTACTCTCTACTGGTGCTGATGGGAGACCGGTTTGGGTTTTATTCTCTACTGGTGCTGATGGGAGACCGGTTTGGGTTTTATTCTCTACTGGTGCTGATGGGAGACCGGTTTGGGTTTTATTCTCTACTGGGGGCTGATGGGAGACCGGTTTGGGTTTTATTCTCTGCTGGTGCTGATGGGAGACCGGTTTGGGTTTTATTCTCTACTGGTGCTGATGGGAGACCGGTTTGGGTTTTATTCTCTACTGGTGCTGATGGGAGACCGGTTTGGGTTTTACTCTCTACTGGTGCTGATGGGAGACCGGTTTGGGTTTTACTCTCTACTGGTGCTGATGGGAGACCGGTTTGGGTTTTACTCTCTACTGGTGCTGATGGGAGACCGGTTTGGGTTTTATTCTCTACTGGGGCTGATGGGAGACCGGTTTGGGTTTTATTCTCTACTGGTTGGGCTGATGGGAGACCGGTTTGGGTTTTATTCTCTACTGGTGCTGATGGGAGACCGGTTTGGGTTTTATTCTCTACTGGTGCTGATGGGAGACCGGTTTGGGTTTTACTTGACCTTGTATAACGGTATTTCAGTTTGTTCAATGTCAGACTCCACTCCTCCACATGGAATGATGTCTGTTTTTATAGTTCACTCTGCTACGTCAGTCATCTTTCTCCTTGTCTCTGCTCCGTCAGTCATCTCTCTCCTTGTCTCTGCTACGTCAGTCATCCCTCTCCTTGTCTCTGCTACGTCAGTCATCTCTCTCCTTGTCTCTGCTACGTCAGTCATCTCTCTCCTTGTCTCTGCTACGTCAGTCATCTCTCTCCTTGTCTCTGCTACGTCAGTCATCCCTCTCCTTTTCTCTGCTACGTCAGTCATCTCTCTCCTTGTCTCTGCTACGTCAGTCATCCCTCTCCTTGTCTTTGCAACGTCAGTCATCCCTCTCCTTGTCTCTGCTACGTCAGTCATCCCTCTTTGTCTCTGCTACGTCAGTCATCCCTCTCTTTGTCTCTGCTACGTCAGTCATCTCTCTCCTTGTCTCTGCTACGTCAGTCATCTCTCTCCTTGTCTCTGCTACGTCAGTCATCTCTCTCCTTGTCTCTGCTACGTCAGTCATCTCTCTCCTTGTCTCTGCTACGTCAGTCATCTCTCTCCTTGTCTCTGCTACGTCAGTTATCTCTCTCCTTGTCTCTGCTACGTCAGTCATCTCTCTCCTTGTCTCTGCTACGTCAGTCATCTCTCTCTGCTACGTCAGTCATCTCTCTCGTCTCTGCTTTGTCAGTCACCTCTCTCCTTGTCTCTGCTTTGTCAGTCATCTCTCTCCCTTGTCTCTGCTACGTCAGTCATCTCTCTCCTTGTCTCTGCTACGTCAGTCATCTCTCTCCTTGTCTCTTTCCACGAACACCCCTGTCAACAACAACCACTCGCAGTGACAATATGCAGGGTCAATGCTGCGGATGCAGTGACAATATGCAGGGTCAATGCTGCAGATGCAGTGACAATATGCAGGGTCAATGCTGCAGATGCAGTGACAATATGCAGGGTCAATGCTGCGGATGCGGGGTCAATGCTGCAGATGCAGTGACAATATGCAGGGTCAATGCTGCAGATGCAGTGACAATATGCAGGGTCAATGCTGCGGATGCAGTGACAATATGCAGGGTCAATGCTGCAGATGCAGTGACAATATGCAGGGTCAATGCTGCAGATGCAGTGACAATATGCAGGGTCAATGCTGCAGATGCAGTGACAATATGCAGGGTCAATGCTGCAGATGCAGTGACAATATGCAGGGTCAATGCTGCAGATGCAGTGACAATATGCAGGGTCAATGCTGCGGATGCAGTGACAATATGCAGGGTCAATGCTGCGGATGCAGTGACAATATGCAGGGTCAATGCTGCGGATGCAGTGACAATATGCAGGGTCAATGCTGCGGATGCAGTGACAATATGCAGGGTCAATGCTGCGGATGCAGTGACTATGCAGGGTCAATGCTGCGGATGCAGTGACAATATGCAGGGTCAATGCTGCGGATGCAGTGACAATATGCAGGGTCAATGCTGCGGATGCAGTGACAATATGCAGGGTCAATGCTGCAGATGCAGTGACAATATGCAGGGTCAATGCTGCAGATGCAGTGACAATATGCAGGGTCAATGCTGCGGATGCAGTGACAATATGCAGGGTCAATGCTGCAGATGCAGGGTCAATGCTGCAGATGCAGTGACAATATGCAGGGTCAATGCTGCAGATGCAGGGTCAATGCTGCGGATGCAGTGACAATATGCAGGTCAATGCTGCAGATGCAGTGACAATATGCAGGGTCAATGCTGCAGATACAGTGACAATATGCAGGGTCAATGCTGCAGATGCAGTGACAATATGCAGGGTCAATGCTGCAGATGCAGTGACAATATGCAGGGTAAATGCTGCAGATGCATTGACAATATGCAGGGTCAATGCTGCGGATGCAGTGACAATATGCAGGGTCAATGCTGCGGATGCAGTGACAATATGCAGGGTCAATGCTGCAGATGCAGGGTCAATGCTGCAGATGCAGTGACAATATGCAGGGTCAATGCTGCAGATGCAGTGACTCCGATGCTGACTTCCACTTTGCCTCTTCATATAAATCCACAAGTGTTCTATAATTCCACTAGTAGTTTGCGTATCTTACTGTCTGCAAACAGCTTGTTGGTATTTTCTTAGCATGTTGTGTGTAAAATAAATAGCTTTAGCCACTAATCTGTAACCAGATTGCTTGTACAGCCTGTTCCAGTGCTGGTATCGACCTAGATCAGCGTGTTGCTGTATATCAGAGAGGAAGCCTTCGTGTTTTTGCTACGTCAAAACTATAGTAAGAGAGAACATTTAATGTAACATGAATTAGGGTCCACCGGGAAACACTGGCCAACACTGGCCCTTACCCTCTCACAATAACTCCTCTCTGGCTTTTTCATTCGTTGTCAATTTTTTGGTTGAAGTTTCATCGAACAGTATGAAACAATTTGAATGGAGAGAGAGAGCCATTGAAATCAGTTATAATGTATTACCACCATAGTGTTATATACAGGAAGAACATTTATAATGTATTACCACCATAGTGTTATATACAGGAAGAACAGTTAGGATTTTTGTTATTCAAAAACATCATACAATCTCATACTGTCAAAAAGCTGTGTGTGTGTGTGTGTGTGTGTGTGTGTGTGTGTGTGTGTGTGTTCACACAGCTTGTGGCATGCAGACAACTCTGGTTCCAAACCCATCTTATGTTTCATTGTGGAAAGGGGGATACCTAGTCAGTTATACAACAGAAAGGGGGATACCTAGTCAGTTATACAACAGAAAGGGGGATACCTAGTCAGTTATACAACAGAAGGGGAAAGGGGGGATACCTAGTCAGTTATACAACAGAAAAGGGGGATACCTAGTCAGTTATACAACAGAAAGGGGGGATGCCTAGTCAGTTATACAACAGAAAGGGGGGGATGCCTAGTCAGTTATACAACAGAAAGGGGGGATACCTAGTCAGTTATACAACAGAAAGGGGGATACCTAGTCAGTTATACAACAGAAAGGGGGATACCTAGTCAGTTATACAACAAAGCGGGATACCTAGTCAGTTATACAACAGAAAGGGGGATGCCTAGTCAGTTATACAACAGAAAGGGAAAGGGGGATACCTAGTCAGTTATACAACAGATAGGGGGATACCTAGTCAGTTATACAACAGAAAGGGAAAGGGGGGATACCTAGTCAGTTATACAACAGAAAGGGAAAGGAGGGATACCTAGTCAGTTATACAACAGAAAGGGAAAGCGGGGATACCTAGTCAGTTATACAACGGAAAGGGGGGATACCTAGTCAGTTATACAACAGAAAGGGGGATACCTAGTCAGTTATACAACAGAAAGGGAAAGGGGGATACCTAGTCAGTTATACAACAGAAAGGGAAAGGGGGGATACCTAGTCAGTTATACAACAGAAAGGGAAAGGGGGGATATCTAGTCAGTTATACAACAGAAAGGGGGGATACCTAGTCAGTTATACAACAGAAAGGGGGGATACCTAGTCAGTTATACAACAGAAAGGGAAAGGGGGGATACCTAGTCAGTTATACAACAGAAAGGGGGATACCTAGTCAGTTGTACAACAGAAAGGGGGATACCTAGTCAGTTATACAACAGAAAGGGGATACCTAGTCAGTTATACAACGGAAAGGGGGGATACCTAGTCAGTTATACAACAGAAAGGGGGGATACCTAGTCAGTTATACAACAGAAAGGGAAAGGGGGATACCTAGTCAGTTATACAACAGAAAGGGAAAGGGGGGATACCCAGTCAGTTATACAACAGAAAGGGGATACCTAGTCAGTTGTACAACAGAAAGGGGGATACCTAGTCAGTTATACAACAGAAAGGGGATACCTAGTCAGTTATACAACAGAAAGAGAAAGGGGGATACCTAGTCAGTTATACAACAGAAAGGGAAAGGGGGGATACCTAGTCAGTTAGACAACAGAAAGGGAAAGGGGGGATACCTAGTCAGTTATACAACAGAAAGGGGGGATACCTAGTCAGTTATACAACAGAAAGGGAAAGGGGGGATACCTAGTCAGTTGTAAAACAGAAAGGGGGGATACCTAGTCAGTTATACAACAGAAAGGGAAAGGGGGGATACCTAGTCAGTTGTACAACAGAAAGGGAAAGGGGGGGATACCTAGTCAGTTAGACAACAGAAAGGGAAGGGGGGATACCTAGTCAGTTATACAACAGAAAGGGGGATACCTAGTCAGTTATACAACAGAAAGGGGGATACCTAGTCAGTTGTAAAACAGAAAGGGGGGATACCTAGTCAGTTATACAACAGAAAGGGAAAGGGGGGATACCTAGTCAGTTGTACAACAGAAAGGGAAAGGGGGGATACCTAGTCAGTTATACAACAGATAGGGGGATACCTAGTCAGTTATACAACAGAAAGGGAAAGGGGGGATACCTAGTCAGTTATACAACAGAAAGGGAAAGGGGGATACCTAGTCAGTTATACAACAGAAAGGGAAAGGGGATACCTAGTCAGTTATACAACAGAAAGGGAAAGGGGGGATACCTAGTCAGTTGTACAACAGAAAGGGGGATACCTAGTCAGTTGTACAACAGAAAGGGGGTTACCTAGTCAGTTGTACAACAGAAAGGGGGGTTACCTAGTCAGTTGTACAACAGAAAGGGGGTTACCTAGTCAGTTGTACAACAGAAAGCGGGATACCCTAGTCAGTTGTACAATAGAAAGGGGGGGATACCTAGTCAGTTGTACAACAGAAAGGGGGGATACCTAGTCAGTTGTACAACAGAAAGGGAAAGGGGGGATACCTAGTCAGTTACACAACAGAAAGGGGATACCTAGTCAGTTATACAACAGAAAGGGGGACACCTAGTCAGTTATACAACAGAAAGGGAAAGGGGGGATACCTAGTCAGTTATACAACAGAAAGGGAAAGGGGGGGATACCTAGTCAGTTGTACAACAGAAAGGGGTATACCTAGTCAGTTGTACAACAGAAAGGGGGATACCTAGTCAGTTGTACAACAGAAAGGGGGATACCTAGTCAGTTATTCAACAGAAAGGGAAAGGGGGGATACCTAGTCAGTTAAACAACAGAAAGGGGATACCTAGTCAGTTGTACAACAGAAAGGGGGATACCTAGTCAGTTGTACAACAGAAAGGGAAAGGGGGGATACCTAGTCAGTTATACAACAGAAAGGGGGGATACCTAGTCAGTTATACAACAGAAAGGGGGATACCTAGTCAGTTATACAACAGAAAGGGGGATACCTAGTCAGTTATACAACAGAAAGGGGGATACCTAGTCAGTTATACAACAGAAAGGGGGATACCTAGTCAGTTATACAACAAAGGCAAAGGGGATACCTAGTCATTTATACAACAGAAAGGGAGAGGGGGGGATACCTAGTCAGTTATACAACAGAAAGGGAAAGGGGGATACCTAGTCCGTTATACAACAGAAAGGGAAAGGGGGGATACCTAGTCAGTTAGACAACAGAAAGGGGGGATACCTAGTCAGTTATACAACAGAAAGAGCGATACCTAGTCAGTTATACAACAAAGGCAAAGGGGGATACCTAGTCATTTATACAACAGAAATGGAGAGGGGGGATACCTAGTCAGTTATACAACAGAAAGGGAAAGGGGATACCTAGTCCGTTATACAACAGAAAGGGAAAGGGGGGATACCTAGTCAGTTATACAACAGAAAGGGGGATACCTAGTCAGTTATACAACAGAAAGGGGGGATACCTAGTCAGTTATACAACAGAAAGGGAAAGGGGTATACCTAGTCAGTTATACAACAGAAAGGGGGGGATACCTAGTCAGTTATACAACAGAAAGGGAAAGGGGGGATACCTAGTCAGTTATACAACAGAAAGGGAAAAGGGGGATGCCTAGTCAGTTATACAACAGAAAGGGGAGTACCTAGTCAGTTATACAACAGAAAGGGGGGATACCTAGTCAGTTATATAACAGAAAGGGAAATTGGGATACATAGTCAGGTATACAACAGAAAGGGAAAGGGGGAATACCTAGTCAGTTATACAACAGAAAGGGAAAGGGGGATGTCTAGTCAGTTATACAACAGAAAGGGTAAGGGGATGCCTAGTCAGTTATACAACAAAGGGAAAGGGGGGATACCTAGTCAGTTATACAACAGAAAGGGGGATACCTAGTCAGTTATACAACAGAAAGGGGAAATACCTAGTCAGTTGTACAATAGAAAGGGAAAGGGGGATACCTAGTCAGTTGTACAACAGAAAGGGGGATACCTAGTCAATTATACAACAGAAAGGGAAAGGGGGGATACCTAGTCAGTTATACAACAAAGGGAAAGGGGGATACCTAGTCAGTTATACAACAAAGGGAAAGGGGGGATACCCAGTCAGTTATACAACAAAGGGAAAGGGGGGATACCTAGTCAGTTATACAACAAAGGGAAAGGGGGGATACCTAGTCAGTTATACAACAGAAAGGGGGATACCTAGTCAATTATACAACAGAAAGGGAAAGGGGGGATGTCTAGTCAGTTATACAACAGAAAGGGAAAGGGGGATGCCTAGTCAGTTGTACAACAGAAAGGGAAAGGGGGATACCTAGTCAATTATACAACAGAAAGGGAAAGGGGGGATACCTAGTCAGTTATACAACAAAGGGAAAGGGGGATACCTAGTCAGTTATACAACAAAGGGAAAGGGGGGATACCTAGTCAGTTATACAACAAAGGGAAAGGGGGGATACCTAGTCAGTTATACAACAAAGGAAAGGGGGATACCTAGTCAGTTATACAACAGAAAGGGGGATACCTAGTCAATTATACAACAGAAAGGGAAAGGGGGGATGTCTAGTCAGTTATACAACAGAAAGGGAAAGGGGGATGCCTAGTCAGTTGTACAACAGAAAGGGAAAGGGGGATACCTAGTCAGTTATATATCGGAAAGGGAAAGGGGGATGCCTAGTCAGTTATACAACAGAAAGGGAAAAGGGGATACCTAGTCCGTTATACAACAGAAAGGGAAAGGGGGATACCTAGTCCGTTATACAACAAAGGGAAAGGGGGATGCCTAGTCAGTTATACAACAGAAAGGGAAAGGGGATACCTAGTCAGTTATACAACAGAAAGGGAAAGGGGGATACCTAGTCAGTTATACAACAGAAAGTGGGATACCTAGTCAATTATACAACAGAAAGGGAAAGGGGATACCTAGTCAGTTATACAACAAAGGGAAAGGGGGATACCTAGTCAGTTATACAACAGAAAGGGGAAAGGGGGATACCTAGTCAGTTATACAACAGAAAGGGAAAGGGGGGATACCTAGTCAGTTATACAACAGAAAGGGAAGGGGGGGGATACCTAGTCAGTTATACAACAGAAAGGGAAAGGGGGGATACCTAGTCCGTTTATACAACAGAAAGGGAAAGGGGGGATACCTAGTCAGTTATACAACAGAAAGGGGGGATACCTAGTCAGTTGTACAACAGAAAGGGGGATACCTAGTCAGTTGTATAACAGAAAGGGGGGGATACCTAGTCAGTTATACAACAGAAAGGGGGATACCTCGTCAGTTATACAACAAAGGGGGGACACATAGTCAGTTGTACAACAGAAAGGGAAAGGGGATACCTAGTCAGTTGTACAACAGAAAGGGGGGATACCTAGTCAGTTATACAACAGAAAGGGGGATACCTAGTCAGTTATACAACAGAAAGGGAAAGGGGTGATACCTAGTCGGTTATACAACAGAAAAGGGGATACCTAGTCAGTTGTAAAACAGAAAGGGGATACTTAGTCAGTTACACAACAGAAAGGGAAAGGGGGGATACCTAGTCAGTTGTACAACAGAAAGGGGGATACCTAGTCAGTTATTCAACAGAAAGGGAAAGGGGGATACCTAGTCAGTTAAACAACAGAAAGGGATACCTAGTCAGTTGTACAACAGAAAGGGGGATACCTAGTCAGTTATACAACAGAAAGGGAAAGGGGGATACCTAGTCAGTTATACAACAGAAAGGGGGGATACCTAGTCAGTTTTACAACAGAAGGGGGATACCTAGTCAGTTATACAACAGAAAGGGGGATACCTAGTCAGTTATACAACAGAAAGGGGGATACCTAGTCAGTTATACAACAGAAAGGGGGATACCTAGTCAGTTATACAACAAAGGCAAAGGGGGATACCTAGTCATTTATACAACAGAAAGGGAGAGGGGGGATACCTAGTCAGTTATACAACAGAAAGGGAAAGGGGGATACCTAGTCCGTTATACAACAGAAAGGGAAAGGGGGGATACCTAGTCAGTTAGACAACAGAAAGGGGGATACCTAGTCAGTTGTACAACAGAAAGGCAAAGGGGGGATACCTAGTCATTTATACAACAGAAAGGGAGAGGGGATACCTAGTCAGTTATACAACAGAAAGAAAGGGGGATACCTAGTCCGTTATACAACAGAAAGGGAAAGGGGGATACCTAGTCCGTTATACAACAGAAAGGGGGATACCTAGTCAGTTGTACAACAGAAAGGGAAAGGGGGATACCTAGTCAGTTATACAACAGAAAGGGGGATACCTAATCAGTTATACAACAGAAAGGGGGGATACCTAGTCAGTTATACAACAGAAAGGGAAAGGGGTATACCTAGTCAGTTATACAACAGAAAGGGGGGATACCTAGTCAGTTATACAACAGAAAGGGAAAGGGGGATACCTAGTCAGTTATACAACAGAAAGGGAAAAGGGGGATGCCTAGTCAGTTATACAACAGAAAGGGGAGTACCTAGTCGGTTATACAACAGAAAGGGGGATACCTAGTCAGTTATACAACAGAAAGGGAAATTGGGATACATAGTCAGTTATACAACAGAAAGGGAAAGGGGGGATACCTAGTCAGTTAACAACAGAAAGGGAAAGGGGGGATGTCTAGTCAGTTATACAACAGAAAGGAAAAGGGGGGATGCCTAGTCAGTTATACAACAAAGGAAAGGGGGATACCTAGTCAGTTATACAACAGAAAGGGGGGATACCTAGTCAGTTATACAACAGAAAGGGGAAATACCTAGTCAGTTGTACAATAGAAAGGGAAAGGGGGGATACCTAGTCAGTTGTACAACAGAAAGGGGGATACCTAGTCAATTATACAACAGAAAGGGAAAGGGGGATACCTAGTCAGTTATACAACAAAGGGAAAGGGGGATACCTTGTCAGTTATACAACAAAGGGAAAGGGGGGATACCTAGTCAGTTATACAACAAAGGGAAAGGGGATACCTAGTCAGTTATACAACAGAAAGGGGGATACCTAGTCAATTATACAACAGAAAGGGAAAGGGGGGATACCTAGTCCGTTTATACAACAGAAAGGGAAAGGGGATACCTAGTCCGTTATACAACAGAAAGGGGGATACCCTAGTCAGTTGTACAACAGAAAGGGAAGGGGATACCAAGTCAGTTATACAACAGAAAGGGGGATACCTAGTCAGTTATACAACAGAAAGGGGGATACCTAGTCAGTTATACAACAGAAAGGGAAAGGGGTATACCTAGTCAGTTATACAACAGAAAGGGGGATACCTAGTCAGTTATACAACAGAAGGGAAAGGGGATACCTAGTCAGTTATACAACAGAAAGGAAAAGGGGATGCCTAGTCAGTTATACAACAGAAAGGGGGATACCGGGGGATACCTAGTCAGTTATACAACAGAAAGGGAAATTGGGATACATAGTCAGTTATACAACAGAAAGGAAAGGGGGATACCTAGTCAGTTAACAACAGAAAGGGAAGGGGGGATGTCTAGTCAGTTATACAACAGAAAGGGAAAGGGGGATGCCTAGTCAGTTATACAACAAAGGGAAAGGGGGGATACCTAGTCGGTTATACAACAGAAAGGGGATACCTAGTCAGTTATACAACAGAAAGGAAATACCTAGTCAGTTGTACAATAGAAAGGGAAAGGGGGGGATACCTAGTCAGTTGTACAACAGAAAGGGGATACCTAGTCAATTATACAACAGAAAGGGAAAGGGGGGATACCTAGTCAGTTATACAACAAAGGGAAAGGGGGATACCTTGTCGGTTATACAACAAAGGGAAAGGGGGGATACCTAGTCAGTTATACAACAAAGGGAAAGGGATACCTAGTCAGTTATACAACAGAAAGGGGGATACCTAGTCAATTCTACAACAGAAAGGAAAAGGGGGATGTCTAGTCAGTTATACAACAGAAAGGGAAAGGGGGATGCCTAGTCAGTTGTACAACAGAAAGGAAAGGGGGATACCTAGTCAGTTATATATCGGAAAGGGAAAGGGGGATACCTAGTCAGTTATACAACAGAAAGGGAAAGGGGGGATGCCTAGTCAGTTATACAACAGAAAGGGAAAAGGGGATACCTAGTCCGTTATACAACAGAAAGGGAAAGGGGGATACCTAGTCCGTTATACAACAAAGGGAAAGGGGGATGCCTAGTCAGTTATACAACAAGGGAAAGGGGATGCCTAGTCAGTTATACAACAGAAAGGGAAAGGGGGATGCCTAGTCAGTTATACAACAGAAAGGGAAAGGGGGGATGCCTAGGTCAGTTATACAACAGAAAGGGAAAAGGGGATACCTAGTCCGTTATACAACAGAAAGGGAAAGGGGATACCTAGTCCGATTATACAACAAAGGAAAGGGGGATGCCTAGTCAGTTATACAACAGAAAGGAAAGGGGGATACCTAGTCAGTTATACAACAGAAAGGGAAAGGGGGGATACCTAGTCAGTTATACAACAGAAAGGGGGATACCTAGTCAATTATACAACAGAAAGGGAAAGGGATACCTAGTCAGTTATACAACAAAGGGAAAGGGGGATACCTAGTCGGTTATAACATTAGAAAGGGGAAGGGGGATACCTAGTCAGTTATACAACAGAAAGGAAAGGGGGGATACCTAGTCAGTTATACAACAGAAAGGGAAAGGGGGGATACCTAGTCGGTTATACAACAGAAAGGGAAAGGGGATACCTAGTCAGTTATACAACAGAAAGGGAAAGGGGGGATGCCTAGTCAGTTATACAACAGAAAGGGAAAAGGGGATACCTAGTCCGTTATACAACAGAAAGGGAAAGGGGATACCTAGTCCGTTATACAACAAAGGGAAAGGGGGATGCCTAGTCAGTTATACAACAGAAAGGGAAAGGGGGATACCTAGTCAGTTATACAACAGAAAGGGAGATACCTAGTCAGTTGTACAACAGAAAGGGAAAGGGGGGATACCTAGTCAGTTGTACAACAGAAAGGGGGATACCTAGTCAATTATACAACAGAAAGGGAAAGGGGGATACCTAGTCCGTTATACAACAGAAAGGGAAAGGGGGATACCTAGTCAGTTAGACAACAGAAAGGCGGGATACCTAGTCAGTTGTACAACAGAAAGGGAAAGGGGGATACCTAGTCAGTTATACAACAGAAAGGGGGATACCTAGTCAGTTATACAACAGAAAGGGGGGATACCTAGTCAGTTATACAACAGAAAGGGAAAGGGGTATACCTAGTCAGTTATACAACAGAAAGGGAAAGGGGGGATACCTAGTCAGTTATACAACAGAAAGGGGGATACCTAGTCCGTTATACAACAAAGGAAAGGGGATGCCTAGTCAGTTATACAACAGAAAGGAAAGGGGGATACCTAGTCAGTTATACAACAGAAAGGGAAAGGGGGGATACCTAGTCAGTTATACAGCAGAAAGGGGGATACCTAGTCAATTATACAACAGAAAGGGAAGGGGATACCTAGTCAGTTATACAACAAAGGGAAGGGGATACCTAGTCAGTTATACAACAGAAAGGGGAAGGGGCGATACCTAGTCAGTTATACAACAGAAAGGGAAAGGGGGGATACCTAGTCAGTTATACAACAGAAAGGGAAAGGGGGGATACCTAGTCAGTTATACAACAGAAAGGGAAAGGGGGATACCTAGTCAGTTATACAACAGAAAGGGAAAGGGGGGATGCCTAGTCAGTTATACAACAGAAAGGGAAAGGGGATACCTAGTCCGTTATACAACAGAAAGGGAAAGGGGATACCTAGTCCGTTATACAACAAAGGGAAAGGGGGGATGCCTAGTCAGTTATACAACAGAAAGGGAAGGGGGGATACCTAGTCAGTTATACAACAGAAAGGGGATACCTAGTCAGTTGTACAACAGAAAGGGAAGGGGGGATACCTAGTCAGTTGTACAACAGAAAGGAAAAGGGGATACCTAGTCCGTTATACAACAGAAAGGGAAAGGGGGGGGATACCTAGTCAGTTATACAACAGAAAGGGGGGGATACCTAGTCAGTTGTACAACAGAAAGGGAAAGGGGGATACCTAGTCAGTTATACAACAGAAAGGGGGGATACCTAGTCAGTTATACAACAGAAAGGGGGTACCTAGTCAGTTATACAACAGAAAGGGAAATATACCTAGTCAGTTATACAACAGAAAGGGAAAGGGGGGATACCTAGTCAGTTATACAACAGAAAGGGGGGATACCTAGTCAGTTATACAACAGAAAGGAAGGGGATACCTAGTCAGTTATACAACAGAAAGGGAAAGGGGGATACATAGTCAGTTATACAACAGAAAGGGAAAGTGGGGATACCTAGTCAGTTATACAACGGAAAGGAAGGGGGGATATCTAGTCCGTTATACAACAGAAAGGGAAAGGGGGATGCCTAGTCAGTTGTACAACAAAGGGAAAGGGGGATGCCTAGTCAGTTATACAACAGAAAGGGAGGGATACCTAGTCAGTTATACAACAGAAAGGAAAGGGGGGGTACTGTCAGTTGTACAACAGAAAGGGGGGATACCTAGTCAGTTATACAACAAAGGGAAAGGGGGATACCTAGTCAGTTATACAACAGAAAGGGAAAGGGGGGATACCTAGTCAGTTATACAACAAAGGAAAGGGGGTACCTAGTCAGTTATACAACAGAAAGGGGGGATACCTAGTCAGTTATACAACAGAAAGGGGGGATACCTAGTCAGTTATACAACAGAAAGGGAAAGGGGATGCCTAGTCGTTATACAACAGAAAGGGAAAGGGGGGATGCCTAGTCAGTTATACAACAAAAGGAAAGGGGGATGCCTAGTCAGTTATACAACAGAAAGGAAAGGGGGATACCTAGTCAGTTATACAACGAGGGAAAGGGGGATACCTAGTCAGTTATACAACAGAAAGGAAAGGGGGATACCTAGTCAGTTATACAACAGAAAGGGAAAGGGGGATACCTAGTCAGTTATACAACAGAAAGGGGAAGGGGGATACCTAGTCAGTTATACAACAGAAAGGGAAAGGGGGGATGCCTAGTCAGTTATACAACAGAAAGGGAAAAAGGGGGATACCTAGTCCGTTATACAACAGAAAGGAAAGGGGGATACCTAGTCCGTTATACAACAAAGGGAAAGGGGGATGCCTAGTCAGTTATACAACAGAAAGAGGGGGATACCTAGTCAGTTATACAACAGAGATACCTAGTCAGTTATACAACAGAAAGGGAAAGGGGGATACCTAGTCAGTTATACAACAGAAAGGGGGATACCTGGTCAATTATACAACAGAAAGGGAAAGGGGGATACCTAGTCAGTTATACAACAAAGGGAAAGGGGGATACCTAGTCAGTTATACAACGAAAGGAAAAGGGATACCTAGTCAGTTATACAACAGAAGGGAAAGGATACCTAGTCAGTTATACAACAGAAAAAAGGGGGGGATACCTAGTCAGTTATACAACAGAAAGGGAAAGGGGGATACCTAGTCAATTATACAACAGAAAGGGAAAGGGGGGATACCTAGTCAGTTATACAACAGAAAGGGAAGGGATACCTAGTCAGTTATACAACAGAAAGGGAAAGGGGATACCTAGTCAGTTATACAACAAGGGAAGGGATGCCTAGTCAGTTATACAACAGGGAAAGGGGATACCTAGTCAGTTATACAACAGAAAGGGAGATACCTAGTCAGTTATACAACAGAAAGGGAAAGGGGGATACCTAGTCAGTTATACAACAGAAAGGGGGATACCTAGTCAATTATACAACAGAAAGGGAAAGGGGATACCTAGTCCGTTTATACAACAGAAAGGGAAAGGGGGATACCTAGTCGGTTATACAACAGAAAGGGGATACCTAGTCAGTTATACAACAGAAAGGGAAAGGGGATCTAGTCAGTTATACAACAGAAAGAAAGATACCTAGTCAGTTATACAACAGAAAGGGAAAGGGGGGATACCTAATCAGTTATACAACAGAAAGGGAAAAGGGGGATACCTAGTCAGTTATACAACAGAAAGGGGATACCTAGTCAGTTATACAACAAAGGGGGATACCTAGTCAGTTATACAACAGAAAGGGGGGATACCTAGTCAGTTATACAACAGAAAGGGAAATTGGGATACCTAATCGGTTATACAACAGAAAGGGAAAGGGGGGATACCTAGTCAGTTATACAACAGAAAGGAAAGGGGGGATGCCTAGTCAGTTATACAACAGAAGGGAAAGGGATACCTAGTCAGTTATACAACAAAGGAAAGGGATCCTAGTCAGTTATACAACAGAAAGGGGGGATACCTAGTCAATTATACAACAGAAAGGGGAAATACCTAGTCGTTGTACAACAGAAAGGGAAATTGGGATACATAGTCAGTTATACAACAGAAAGGGAAAGGGATACCTAATCGTTATACAACAGAAACGAAAAGGGGGATGCCTAGTCAGTTATACAACAGAAACGGAAAGGGGGATGCCTAGTCAGTTATACAACAGAAAGGGGGATACCTAGTCAGTTATACAACAAGGGGATACCTAGTCAGTTATACAACAGAAACGGAAAAGGGGGATGCCTAGTCAGTTATACAACAGAAAGGGGGATACCTAGTCAGTTATACAACAAAGGGGGATACCTAGTCAGTTATACAACAGAAAGGGGGGATACCTAATCAGTTATACAACAGAAAGGAAATTGGGATACATAGTCTTATACAACAGAAAGGGAAAGGGGGATACCTAGTCAGTTATACAACAGAAAGGAAAGGGGGATGCCTAGTCAGTTATACAACAGAAAGGGAAAGGGGGGATGCCTAGTCAGTTATACAACAAAGAAAGGGGGATACCTAATCAGTTATACAACAGAAAGGGGGATACCTAGTCAGTTATACAACAGGGGGAAAATACCTAGTCAGTTGTACAATAGAAAGGGAAAGGGGGGATACCTAGTCAGTTATACAACAGAAAGGGGGATACCTAGTCAGTTATACAACAGAAAGGGAAAGGGGGATACCTAGTCGGTTATACAACAAAGGGAAAGGGGGATACCTAGTCAGTTATACAACAAAGGAAAGGGGGGATACCTAGTCAGTTATACAACAAAGGAAGGGATACCTAGTCAATTATACAACAAAGGGAAAGGGGGATACCTAGTCGTTATACAACAGAAAGGGGATACCTAGTCAATTATACAACAGAAAGGAAAGGGGATGCCTAGTCAGTTATACAACAGAAAGGGAAAGGGGGATGCCTAGTCAGTTGTACAACAAGGAAAGGGGGATACCTAGTCAGTTATACAACGGAAAGGGAAAGGGGGATACCTAGTCAATTATACAACAGAAAGGAAAGGGGGATACCTAGTCAGTTATACAACAGAAAGGGAAAAGGGGATACCTAGTCCGTTATACAACAAAGGGAAAGGGGGATACCTAGTCCGTTATACAACAAAGGAAAGGGGGATGCCTAATCAGTTATACAACAGAAAGGGAAAGGGGGATACCTAGTCAGTTATACAACAGAAAGGGAAAGGGGGATACCTAGTCAGTTATACAACAGAAAGGGGGATACCTAGTCAATTATACAACAGAAAGGGAAAGGGGATACCTAGTCAGTTATACAACAAAGCGGAAAGGGGGATACCTAATCAGTTATACAACAGAAGGGGAAGGGGGATACCTAATCAGTTATACAACAGAAAGGGAAAGGGGGGATACCTAGTCAGTTATACAACAGAAAGGGAAAGGGGGGGATACCTAGTCAGTTATACAACAGAAAGGAAAGGGGATACCTAGTCAGTTATACAACAGAAAGGGAAAGGGGGGATGCCTAGTCAGTTATACAACAGAAAGGGAAAAGGGGATACCTAGTCAGTTATACAACAGAAAGGAAAGGGGATACCTAGTCCGTTATACAACAAAGGGAAAGGGGATGCCTAGTCAGTTATACAACAGAAAGGAAAAGGATACCTAGTCAGTTATACAACAGAAAGGGAGATACCTAGTCAGTTGTACAACAGAGAGGGAAGGGGGGATACCTAGTCAGTTGCACAACAGAAAGGGGGATACCTAGTCAATTATACAACAGAAAGGAAAGGGGGATACCTAGTCAGTTATACAACAAAGGGGGGGATACCTAGTCAGTTATAAAACAGAAAGGGAAAGGGGATGCCTAGTCAGTTATACAACAGAAGAAAGGGGATACCTAGTCCGTTATACAACAGAAAGGAAAAGGGGGATACCTAGTCCGTTATACAACAAAGGGAAAGGGGGATACCTGTTCAGTTATACAACAGAAAGGGAAAGGGGGATACCTAGTCAGTTATACAACAGAAAGGGGGGATACCTAGTCAGTTGTACAACAGAAAGGGAAAGGGGGGATACCTAGTCAGTTATACAACAGAAAGGGGGATACCTAGTCAATTATACAAACAGAAAGGGAAAGGGGGATACCTAGTCAGTTATACAACAAAGGAAAGGGGGATACCTAGTCAGTTATACAACAGAAAGGGAAAGGGGGATACCTAGTCAGTTATACAACAGAAAGGGAAAGGGGGATACCTAGTCAGTTATACAACAGAAAGGAAAGGGGGGATGCCTAGTCAGTTATACAACAGAAAGGGAAAGGGGGATACCTAGTCAGTTATACAACAGAAAGGGGGGGATACCTAGTCAGTTATACAACAGAAAGGGAAAGGGGGGATGCCTCGTCAGTTATACAACAAAGGGAAAGGGGGATACCTAGTCAGTTGTACAACAGAAAGGAAAAGGGGGATTCCTAGTCAGTTATACAACAGAAAGGGGGATACCTAGTCAATTATACAACAGAAAGGGAAAGGGGGATACCTAATCAGTTATACAACAAAGGGAAAGGGGGGATACCTAGTCAGTTATACATCGGAAAGGGAAAAGGGGATACCTAGTCCGTTATACAACAGAAAGGGAAAGGGGGATACCTAGTCCGTTATACAACAGAAAGGGGGGATGCCTAGTCAGTTATACAACAGAAAGGGAAAGGGGGATGCCTAGTCAGTTATACAACAAAAGGAAAGGGGGATACCTAGTCAGTTATACAACAGAAAGGGGGGGGATACCTAGTCAGTTATACAACAGAAAGGGAAAGGGGGGATACCTAGTCAGTTGTACAACAGAAAGGAAAAGGGGGATGCCTAGTCAGTTATACAACAGAAAGGAGGAGTACCTAGTCAGTTATACAACAGAAAGGGGGGGGATACCTAGTCAGTTATACAACAGAAAGGGGGGATACCTAGTCCGTTATACAACAGAAAGGAAAGGGATACCTAATCCGTTATACAACAGAAAGGGGGATGCCTAGTCAGTTATACAACAGAAAGGGAAAGGGGGATACCTAGTCAGTTATACAACAGAAAGGAGAGATCTAGTCAGTTACACAACAGAAATGGAAAGGGGGATGCCTAGTCAGTTATACAACAGGAAAGGGGGATACCTAGTCAGTTATACAACAGAAAGGGAAAGGGATACCTAGTCAGTTGTACAACAAAGGAAAGGGGGGATACCTAGTCAGTTGTACAACAGAAAGGGAAAGGGGGGATACCTAGTCAGTTATACAACAGAAAGGGGGATACCTAGTCAATTATACAACAGTAAGGGAAAGGGGGGATACCTAGTCAGTTATACAACAAAGGGAAAGGGGGATACCTGGTCAGTTATACAACAGAAAGGGGGGATACCTAGTCAGTTATACAACAGAAAGGGAAAGGGGGGATGTCTAGTCAGTTATACAACAGAAAGGGAAAGGGGGATGCCTAGTCCGTTATACAACAAAGGGAAAGGGGATGCCTAGTCAGTTGTACAACAGAAAGGGAAAGGGGGATACCTAGTCAGTTATACAACAGAAAGGGGGATACCTAGTCAGTTGTACAACAGAAAGGGAAAGGAGGATACCTAGTCAGTTATACAACAGAAATGGGGATACCTAGTCAATTATACAACAGAAAGGGAAAGGGGGATACCTAGTCAGTTATACAACAAAGGGAAAGGGGGATACCTAGTCAGTTATACAATAGAAAGGGAAAGGGGGATACCTAGTCAGTTATACAATAGAAAGGGAAAGGGGGGATACCTAGTCAGTTATACAACAGAAAGGGAAAGGGGGATACCTAGTCAGTTATACAACAGAAAGGGAAAGGGGGATGCCTAGTCAGTTATACAACAGAAAGGGAAGGGGGATGCCTAGTCAGTTATACAACAGAAAGGGAAAGGGTGGATACCTAGTCAGTTATACAACAGAAAGGGGGAATACCTAGTCAGTTATACAACAGAAAGGGAAAGGGGGGATGCCTCGTCAGTTATACAACAAAGGAAAGGGGGGATACCTAGTCAGTTGTACAACAGAAAGGGAAAGGGGGATTCCTAGTCAGTTATACAACAGAAAGGGGGATACCTAGTCAATTATACAACAGAAAGGGAAAGGGGGGATACCTAGTCAGTTATACAACAAAGGGAAAGGGGGGATACCTAGTCAGTTATACATCGGAAAGGGAAAAGGGGATACCTAGTCCGTTATACAACAGAAAGGGAAAGGGGGATACCTAGTCCGTTATACAACAAAGGGGAAAGGGGGATGCCTAGTCAGTTGTACAACAGAAAGGGAAAGGGGGATACCTAGTCAGTTATACAACAGAAAGGGGGATACCTAGTCAGTTATACAACAGAAAGGGGGGTACCTAGTCAGTTATACAACAGAAAGGGAAAGGGTGATACCTAGTCAGTTATACAACAGAAAGGGGGGATACCTAGTCAGTTATACAACAGAAAGGGGGAACCTAGTCAATTATACAACAGAAAGGGAAAGGGGGATACCTAGTCAGTTATACAGCAAAGGGAAAGGGGGGATGCCTAGTCAGTTATACAACAGAAAGGGGGGATACCTAGTCAGTTCTACAACAGAAAGGGAAAGGGGGATACCTAGTCAGTTATACAACAGAAAGGGGGGATACCTAGTCAGTTGTACAACAGAAAGGGAAAGGGGGATACCTAGTCAGTTATACAACAGAAAGGGGGATACCTAGTCAATTATACAACAGAAAGGGAAAGGGGGATACCTAGTCAGTTATACATCGGAAAGGGAAAGGGGGATGCCTAGTCAGTTATACAACAGAAAGGGAAAGGGGGATGCCTAGTCAGTTATACAACAGAAAGGGAAAGGGGGGATACCTAGTCAGTTATACAACAGAAAGGAAAGGGGGGATACCTAGTCAGTTATACAAAAAGAAAGGGGGGGATACCTAGTCAGTTATAAAACAGAAAGGGGGGATACCTAGTCAGTTATACAACAGAAAGGGGGGATACCTTGTCAGTTGTACAACAGAAAGGGAAAGGGGATACCTAGTCAGTTATACAACAGAAAGGGGGATACCTAGTCAGTTATACAACAGAAAGGGGGGGTACCTAGTCAGTTATACAACAGAAAGGGAAAGGGGGATACCTAGTCAGTTATACAACAGAAAGGGAAAGGGGGATACCTAGTCAGTTATAAAACAGAAAGGGGGATACCTAGTCAGTTATACAACAGAAAGGTGGATGCCTAGTCAGTTATACAACAGAAAGGGAAAGGGGGGATACCTAGTCAGTTATACAACAGAAAGGGAAAGGGGGGATGCCTAGGCAGTTATACAACAGAAAGGGGAATACCTAGTCAGTTATACAACAGAAAGGGGGGGATACCTAGTCAGTTATACAACAGAAAGGGGGGATACCTAGTCAGTTATACAACAGAAAGGGAAAGGGGGATACCTAGTCAGTTGTACAACAGAAAGGGAAAGGGGATACCTAGTCAGTTATACAACAGAAAGGGGGGATACCTAGTCAGTTATACAACAGAAAGGGGGGTACCTAGTCAGTTATACAACAGAAAGGGAAAGGGTGATACCTAGTCAGTTATACAACAGAAAGGGGGATACCTAGTCAGTTATACAACAGAAAGGGGGAAACCTAGTCAATTATACAACAGAAAGGGAAAGGGGGGATACCTAGTCAGTTATACAGCAAAGGGAAAGGGGGGATGCCTAGTCAGTTATACAACAGAAAGGGTAATACCTAGTCAGTTATACAACAGAAAGGGGGGATACCTAGTCAGTTGTACAACAGAAAGGGAAAGGGGGATACCTAGTCAGTTATACAACAGAAAGGGGGATACCTAGTCAGTTGTACAACAGAAAGGGAAAGGGGGATACCTAGTCAGTTATACAACAGAAAGGGGGATACCTAGTCAATTATACAACATAAAGGGAAAGGGGGGATACCTAGTCAGTTATACAACAAAGGGAAAGGGGGGATACCTAGTCAGTTATACAACAGAAAGGAAAGGGGGATACCTAGTCAGTTATACAACAGAAAGGGAAAGGTTGATACCTAGTCAGTTATCCATCGGAAAGGGAAAGGGGGATGCCTAGTCAGTTATACAACAGAAAGGGAAAGGGGGGATGCCTAGTCAGTTATACAACAGAAAGGGAAAAGGGGATACCTAGTCCGTTATACAACAGAAAGGGAAAGGGGGATACCTAGTCCGTTATACAACAAAGGGAAAGGGGGATGCCTAGTCAGTTATACAACAGAAAGGGAAATGGGGATACCTAGTCAGTTATACAACAGAAAGGAGGATACCTTGTCAGTTGTACAACAGAAAGGGAAAGGGGGATACCTAGTCAGTTATACAACAGAAAGGGGGGATACCTAGTCAATTGTACAACAGAAAGGGAAAGGGGGGATACCTAGTCAGTTATACAACAGAAAAGGGATACCTAGTCAGTTGTAAAACAGAAAGGGGGGATACTTAGTCAGTTATACAACAGAAAGGGAAAGGGGGGATACCTAGTCAGTTGTACAACAGAAAGGGGATACCTAGTCAGTTGTACAACAGAAAGGGGGATACCTAGTCAGTTGTACAACAGAAAGGGGGATACCTAGTCAGTTATACAACAGAAAGGGAAAGGGGGGATACCTAGTCAGTTAAACAACAGAAAGGGGGATACCTAGTCAGTTATACAACAGAAAGGGAAAGGGGGATACCTAGTCAGTTATACAACAGAAAGGGAAAGGGGGGATACCTAGTCAGTTATACAACAGAAAGGGAAAGGGGGGGATACCTAGTCAGTTATACAACAGAAAGGGAAAGGGGGGATACCTAGTCAGTTATACAACAGAAAGGGAAAGGGGGGATACCTAGTCAGTTATTAAACAGAAAGGGGATACCTAGTCAGTTATACAACAGAAAGGGGGGATACCTAGTCAGTTATACAACAGAAAGGGGGATACCTAGTCAGTTATACAACAGAAAGGGGGGTACCTAGTCAGTTATACAACAGAAAGGGAAAGGGGGATACCTAGTCAGTTATACAACAGAAAGGGAAAGGGGGATACCTAGTCAGTTATAAAACAGAAAGGGGGGATACCTAGTCAGTTATACAACAGAAAGGGAAAGGGATACCTAGTCAGTTATACAACAGAAAGGGAAAGGGATACCTAGTCAGTTATACAACAGAAAGTGGGGATACCTAGTCAGTTATACAACAGAAAGGGGGATACCTAGTAAATTATACAACAGAAAGGGAAAGGGGGATATCTAGTCAGTTATACAATAGAAAGGGAAAGGGGGGATACCTAGTCAGTTATACAACAGAAAGGAAAAGGGGGGATACCTAGTCAGTTATACAACAGAAAGGGAAAGGGGGATACCTAGTCAGTTATACAACAGAAAGGGAAAGGGGGATACCTAGTCAGTTATACAACAGAAAGGGAAAGGGGGGATACCTAATCAGTTATACAACAGAAAGGAAAAGGGGGGATACCTAGTCAGTTATACAACAGAAAGGGAAAGGGGGATACCTAGTCAGTTATACAAAAGAAAGGGGGATACCTAGTCAGTTATTAAACAGAAAGGGGATACCTAGTCAGTTATACAACAGAAAGGGGGATACCTAGTCAGTTATACAACAGAAAGGGGGATACCTAGTCAGTTATACAACAGAAAGGGGGGTACCTAGTCAGTTATACAACAGAAAGGGAAAGGGGGATACCTAGTCAGTTATACAACAGAAAGGGAAAGGGGGATACCTAGTCAGTTATAAAACAGAAAGGGGGGATACCTAGTCAGTTATACAACAGAAAGGGAAAGGGGTATACCTAGTCAGTTATACAACAGAAAGTGGGGATACCTAGTCAGTTATACAACAGAAAGGGGGATACCTAGTAAATTATACAACAGAAAGGGAAAGGGGATATCTAGTCAGTTATACAATAGAAAGGGAAAGGGGGATACCTAGTCAGTTATACAACAGAAAGGAAAAGGGGGGATACCTAGTCAGTTATACAACAGAAAGGGAAAGGGGGGGATACCTAGTCAGTTATACAACAGAAAGGGAAAGGGGGATACCTAGTCAGTTATACAACAGAAAGGGAAAGGGGGGATACCTAGTCAGTTATACAACAGAAAGGGAAAGGGGGATACCTAGTCAGTTATACAACAGAAAGGAAAGGGGGATACCTAGTCAGTTATAAAACAGAAAGGGGGGATACCTAGTCAGTTATTAAACAGAAAGGGGATACCTAGTCAGTTATACAACAGAAAGGGGGGATACCTAGTCAGTTGTACAACAGAAAGGGAAAGGGGGATACCTAGTCAGTTATACAACAGAAAGAGAAAGGGGGATACCTAGTCAGTTATAAAACAGAAAGGGGGGATACCTAGTCAGTTATACAACAGAAAGGTGGATGCCTAGTCAGTTATACAACAGAAAGGGAGAGGGGGGATGCCTAGTCAGTTATACAACAGAAAGGGAAAGGGGGGATGCCTAGGCAGTTATACAACAGAAAGGGGAATACCTAGTCAGTTATACAACAGAAAGGGAAAGGGGTATACCTAGTCAGTTATACAACAGAAAGTGGGGATACCTAGTCAGTTATACAACAGAAAGGGGGATACCTAGTAAATTATACAACAGAAAGGGAAAGGGGGATATCTAGTCAGTTATACAATAGAAAGGGAAAGGGGGATACCTAGTCAGTTATACAACAGAAAGGAAAAGGGGGATACCTAGTCAGTTATACAACAGAAAGGGAAAGGGGGGATACCTAGTCAGTTATACAACAGAAAGGGAAAGGGGGATACCTAGTCAGTTATACAACAGAAAGGGAAAGGGGGGATACCTAGTCAGTTATACAACAGAAAGGGAAAGGGGGGATACCTAGTCAGTTATACAACAGAAAGGGAAAGGGGGGATACCTAGTCAGTTATACAAAAGAAAGGGGGGATACCTAGTCAGTTATTAAACAGAAAGGGATACCTAGTCAGTTATACAACAGAAAGGGGGATACCTAGTCAGTTATACAACAGAAAGGGGGATACCTAGTCAGTTATACAACAGAAAGGGGGGTACCTAGTCAGTTATACAACAGAAAGGGAAAGGGGGATACCTAGTCAGTTATACAACAGAAAGGGAAAGGGGGATACCTAGTCAGTTATAAAACAGAAAGGGGGGATACCTAGTCAGTTATACAACAGAAAGGGAAAGGGGTATACCTAGTCAGTTATACAACAGAAAGTGGGGATACCTAGTCAGTTATACAACAGAAAGGGGGATACCTAGTAAATTATACAACAGAAAGGGAAAGGGGGATATCTAGTCAGTTATACAATAGAAAGGGAAAGGGGGATACCTAGTCAGTTATACAACAGAAAGGAAAAGGGGGGATACCTAGTCAGTTATACAACAGAAAGGGAAAGGGGGATACCTAGTCAGTTATACAACAGAAAGGGAAAGGGGGGATACCTAGTCAGTTATACAACAGAAAGGGAAAGGGGGGGATACCTAGTCAGTTATACAACAGAAAGGGAAAGGGGGGATACCTAGTCAGTTATACAACAGAAAGGGAAAGGGGGATACCTAGTCAGTTATAAAACAGAAAGGGGGATACCTAGTCAGTTATTAAACAGAAAGGGGATACCTAGTCAGTTATACAACAGAAAGGGGGGATACCTAGTCAGTTGTACAACAGAAAGGGAAAGGGGGATACCTAGTCAGTTATACAACAGAAAGAGAAAGGGGATACCTAGTCAGTTATAAAACAGAAAGGGGGATACCTAGTCAGTTATACAACAGAAAGGTGGATGCCTAGTCAGTTATACAACAGAAAGGAGAGGGGGGATGCCTAGTCAGTTATACAACAGAAAGGGAAAGGGGGATGCCTAGGCAGTTATACAACAGAAAGGGGAATACCTAGTCAGTTATACAACAGAAAGGGGGGATACCTAGTCAGTTATACAACAGAAAGGGGGGATACCTAGTCAGTTATACAACAGAAAGGGGGGATACCTAGTCAGTTGTACAACAGAAAGGGAAAGGGGGATACCTAGTCAGTTATACAACAGAAAGGTGGATGCCTAGTCAGTTATACAACAGAAAGGGAAAGGGGGGATGCCTAGTCAGTTATACAACAGAAAGGGAAAGGGGGGATGCCTAGGCAGTTATACAACAGAAAGGGGAATACCTAGTCAGTTATACAACAGAAAGGGGGGATACCTAGTCAGTTATACAACAGAAAGGGGGGATACCTAGTCAGTTATACAACAGAAAGGGAAAGGGGGATACCTAGTCAGTTGTACAACAGAAAGGGAAAGGGGGATACCTAGTCAGTTATACAACAGAAAGGGGGATACCTAGTCAATTATACAACGGAAAGGGGGGATACCTAGTCAGTTATACAACAGAAAGGGAAAGGGGGGATGCCTAGTCAGTTATACAACAGAAAGGGGAATACCTAGTCAGTTATACAACAGAAAGGGGGGATACCTAGTCAATTATACAACAGAAAGGAAAGGGGGTATACCTAGTCAGTTATACAACAAAGGGAAAGGGGGGATACCTAGTCAGTTATACAACAGAAAGGGAAAGGGGGATACCTAGTCAGTTATACAACAGAAAGGGAAAGGGGGGATACCTAGTCAGTTATACATCGGAAAGGGAAAGGGGGGATACCTAGTCCATTATACAACAAAGGGAAAGGGGGATGCCTAGTCAGTTATACAACAGAAAGGGAAATGGGGATACCTAGTCAGTTATACAACAGAAAGGGGGATACCTAGTCAGTTGTACAACAGAAAGGGAAAGGGGGATACCTAGTCAGTTATACAACAGAAAGGGGGATACCTAGTCAATTGTACAACAGAAAGGGAAAGGGGGATACCTAGTCAGTTATACAACAGAAAGGGGGGATACCTAGTCAATTGTACAACAGAAAGGGAAAGGGGGATACCTAGTCAGTTATACAACAAAGGGAAAGGGGGGATACCTAGTCAGTTATACAACGGAAAGGGGGGATACCTAGTCAGTTATACAACAGAAAGGGAAAGGGGGGATACCTAGTCAGTTATACAACAGAAAGGGGGGATACCAAGTCAGTTATACAACAGAAAGGGGAGATACCTAGTCAGTTATACAACAGAAAGGGGGGATACCTAGTCAGTTATACAACAGAAAGGTGGATGCCTAGTCAGTTATACAACAGAAAGGGAAAGGGGGGATACCTAGTCAGTTATACAACAGACAGGGAAAGGGGGAATACCTAGTCAGTTATACAACAGAAAGGGGGGATACCTAGTAAGTTATACAACAGAAAGGGGGATACCTAGTCAGTTGTACAACAGAAAGGAAAGGGGGATACCTAGTCCGTTATACAACAGAAAGGGAAAGGGGGATACCTAGTCCGTTATACAACAAAGGGAAAGGGGGATGCCTAGTCAGTTATACAACAGAAAGGGAAATGGGGATACCTAGTCAGTTATACAACAGAAAGGGGGATACCTAGTCAGTTGTACAACAGAAAGGGAAAGGGGGGATACCTAGTCAGTTATACAACAGAAAGGGTGATACCTAGTCAATTGTACAACAGAAAGGGAAAGGGGGATACCTAGTCAGTTATACAACAAAGGGAAAGGGGGGATACCTAGTCAGTTATACAACAAAGGGAAAGGGGGGGATACCTAGTCAGTTATACAACGGAAAGGGGGGATACCTAGTCAGTTATACAACAGAAAGGGAAAGGGGGGATACCTAGTCAGTTATACAACAGGAAGGGGGCTACCTAGTCAGTTATACAACAGAAAGGGGGGATACCAAGTCAGTTATACAACAGAAAGGGGGATACCTAGTCAGTTATACAACAGAAAGGTGGATGCCTAGTCAGTTATACAACAGAAAGGGAAAGGGGGGATACCTAGTCAGTTATACAACAGAAAGGAAAGGGGGATGCCTAGTCAGTTATACAACAGACAGGGAAAGGGGGAATACCTAGTCAGTTATACAACAGAAAGGGGGATACCTAGTCAGTTATACAACAGAAAGGGGGGATACCTAGTCAGTTATACAACAGAAAGGGGGGATACCTAGTCAGTTATACAACAGAAAGGGAAAGGGGGATACCTAGTCAGTTGTACAACAGAAAGGGAAAGGGGGATACCTAGTCAGTTATACAACAGAAATGAGAATACCTAGTCAGTTATACAACAGAAAGGGGGGTACCTAGTCAGTTATACAACAGAAAGGGAAAGTGGGATACCTAGTCAGTTATACAACAGAAAGGGGGATACCTAGTCAGTTATACAACAGAAAGGGGGATACCTAGTCAGTTATACAACAGAAAGGGGGGATACCTAGTCAGTTATACAACAGAAAGGGAAAGGGGGATGTCTAGTCAGTTATACAACAGAAAGGGAAAGGGGGGATGTCTAGTCAGTTATACAACAGAAAGTGAAAGGGGGGATACCTAGTCAGTTATACAACAGAAAGGGGGGATACCTAGTCAGTTATACAACAGAAAGGGGTATACCTAGTCAGTTGTACAACAGAAAGGGAAAGGGGGGATACCTAGTCAGTTATACAACAGAAAGGGGGATACCTAGTCAATTATACAACAGAAAGGGAAAGGGGGATACCTAGTCAGTTATACAACAGAAAGGGAACGGGGGTTACCTAGTCACTTATACAACAGAAAGGGGATACCTAGTCAATTATACATAAGAAAGGGACAGGGGGGATACCTAGTCAGTTATACAACAGAAAGGGGGATACCTAGTCAGTTGTACAACAGAAAGGGGTATACCTAGTCAGTTATACAACAGAAAAGGGGTTACCTAGTCAGTTATACAACAGAAAGGGGGATACCTAGTCAATTATACAACAGAAAGGGGGGGTACCTAGTCAGTTATACAACAGAAAGGGAAAGGGGGATACCTAGTCAGTTATACAACAGAAAGGGGGGATACCTAGTCAGTTATACAACAGAAAGGGGGGATACCTAGTCAGTTATACAACAGAAAGGTTGATGCCTAGTCAGTTATACAACAGAAATTGAAAGGGGGGATACCTCGTCAGTTATAAAACAGAAAGGGAAGGGGGGATGCCTAGTCAGTTATACAACAGACAGGGAAAGGGGGAATACCTAGTCAGTTATACAACAGAAAGGGGGATACCTAGTCAGTTATACAACAGAATGGGGGATACCTAGTCAGTTATACAACAGAAAGGGGGGATACCTAGTCAGTTATACAACAGAAAGGGAAAGGGGGATACCTAGTCAGTTGTACAACAGAAAGGGAAAGGGGATACCTAGTCAGTTATACAACAGAAATGAGAATACCTAGTCAGTTATACAACAGAAAGGGGGGGTACCTAGTCAGTTATACAACAGAAAGGGAAAGTGGGATACCTAGTCAGTTATACAACAGAAAGGGGGATACCTAGTCAGTTATACAACAGAAAGGGGGGATACCTAGTCAGTTATACAACAGAAAGGGGGGATACCTAGTCAGTTATACAACAGAAAGGGAAAGGGGGGATGTCTAGTCAGTTATACAACAGAAAGGGAAAGGGGGGATGTCTAGTCAGTTATACAACAGAAAGTGAAAGGGGGATACCTAGTCAGTTATACAACAGAAAGGGGGATACCTAGTCAGTTGTACAACAGAAAGGGAAAGGGGGGATACCTAGTCAGTTATACAACAGAAAGGGGTATACCTAGTCAGTTGTACAACAGAAAGGGAAAGGGGGGATACCTAGTCAGTTATACAACAGAAAGGGGGGATACCTAGTCAATTATACAACAGAAAGGGAAAGGGGGGATACCTAGTCAGTTATACAACAGAAAGGGAACGGGGGTTACCTAGTCACTTATACAACAGAAAGGGGATACCTAGTCAATTATACATAAGAAAGGGACAGGGGGGATACCTAGTCAGTTATACAACAGAAAGGGGGGATACCTAGTCAGTTGTACAACAGAAAGGGGGATACCTAGTCAGTTATACAACAGAAAAGGGGTTACCTAGTCAGTTATACAACAGAAAGGGGGATACCTAGTCAATTATACAACAGAAAGGGGGGGTACCTAGTCAGTTATACAACAGAAAGGGAAAGGGGGATACCTAGTCAGTTATACAACAGAAAGGGGGGATACCTAGTCAGTTATACAACAGAAAGGGAAAGGGGGGATACCTAGTCAGTTATACAACAGAAAGGGAAAGGGGGATACCTAGTCAGTTATACAACAGAAAGGGAAAGGGGGATACCTAGTCAGTTATAAAACAGAAAGGGGATACCTAGTCAGTTATACAACAGAAAGGGGGGATACCTAGTCAGTTGTACAACAGAAAGGAAGGGGATACCTAGTCAGTTATACAACAGAAAGGGAAAGGGGATACCTAGTCAGTTATACAACAGAAAGGGAAAGGGGATACCTAGTCAGTTATACAACAGAAAGTGGGGTACCTAGTCAGTTATACAACAGAAAGGGAAAGGGGGGATACCTAGTCAGTTATAAAACAGAAAGGGGGATACCTAGTCAGTTATACAACAGAAAGGTGGATGCCTAGTCAGTTATACAACAGAAAGGGAAAGGGGGATACCTAGTCAGTTATACAACAGAAAGGGAAAGGGGGATGCCTAGGCAGTTATACAACAGAAAGGGGAATACCTAGTCAGTTATACAACAGAAAGGGGGATACCTAGTCAGTTATACAACAGAAAGGGGGGATACCTAGTCAGTTATACAACAGAAAGGGAAAGGGGATACCTAGTCAGTTGTACAACAGAAAGGGAAAGGGGGATACCTAGTCAGTTATACAACAGAAAGGGAAAGGGGGTACCTAGTCAGTTATACAACAGAAAGGGAAAGGGGGTACCTAGTCAGTTATACAACAGAAAGGGAAAGGGGGATACCTAGTCCGTTATACAACAAAGGAAAGGGGGATGCCTAGTCAGTTATACAACAGAAAGGGAAATGGGGATACCTAGTCAGTTATACAACAGAAAAGGGGATACCTAGTCAGTTGTACAACAGAAAGGGAAAGGGGGGATACCTAGTCAGTTATACAACAGAAAGGGTGATACCTAGTCAATTGTACAACAGAAAGGGAAAGGGGGATACCTAGTCAGTTATACAACAGGAAGGGGGGATACCTAGTCAGTTATACAACAGAAAGGGGGGATACCAAGTCAGTTATACAACAGAAAGGGGGATACCTAGTCAGTTATACAACAGAAAGGGGGGAACCTAGTCAGTTATACAACAGAAAGGGAAAGGGGGATACCTAGTCAGTTATACAACAGAAAGGGAAAGGGGGATACCTAGTCAGTTATAAAACAGAAAGGGGGATACCTAGTCAGTTATACAACAGAAAGGGAAAGGGGTATACCTAGTCAGTTATACAACAGAAAGTGGGGATACCTAGTCAGTTATACAACAGAAAGGGGGATACCTAGTAAATTATACAACAGAAAGGGAAAGGGGGATATCTAGTCAGTTATACAATAGAAAGGGAAAGGGGGGGATACCTAGTCAGTTATACAACAGAAAGGAAAAGGGGGGATACCTAGTCCGTTATACAACAGAAAGGGAAAGGGGGGATACCTAGTCAGTTATACAACAGAAAGGGAAAGGGGGGATACCTAGTCAGTTATACAACAGAAAGGGAAAGGGGGGATACCTAGTCAGTTATACAACAGAAAGGGAAAGGGGGGATACCTAGTCAGTTATACAACAGAAAGGGAAAGGGGGGATACCTAGTCAGTTATACAAAAGAAAGGGGGGATACCTAGTCAGTTATTAAACAGAAAGGGGATACCTAGTCAGTTATACAACAGAAAGGGGGGATACCTAGTCAGTTGTACAACAGAAAGGGAAAGGGGGATACCTAGTCAGTTATACAACAGAAAGAGAAAGGGGGATACCTAGTCAGTTATAAAACAGAAAGGGGGGATACCTAGTCAGTTATACAACAGAAAGGTGGATGCCTAGTCAGTTATACAACAGAAAGAGAAAGGGGGATACCTAGTCAGTTATAAAACAGAAAGGGGGGATACCTAGTCAGTTATACAACAGAAAGGTGGATGCCTAGTCAGTTATACAACAGAAAGGGAGAGGGGGGATGCCTAGTCAGTTATACAACAGAAAGGGAAAGGGGGGATGCCTAGGCAGTTATACAACAGAAAGGGGAATACCTAGTCAGTTATACAACAGAAAGGGGGGATACCTAGTCAGTTATACAACAGGAAGGGGGGATACCTAGTCAGTTATACAACAGAAAGGGGGGATACCTAGTCAGTTGTACAACAGAAAGGGAAAGGGGGATACCTAGTCAGTTATACAACAGAAAGGTGGATGCCTAGTCAGTTATACAACAGAAAGGGAAAGGGGGGATGCCTAGTCAGTTATACAACAGAAAGGGAAAGGGGGGATGCCCTAGGCAGTTATACAACAGAAAGGGGAATACCTAGTCAGTTATACAACAGAAAGGGGGGATACCTAGTCAGTTATACAACAGAAAGGGGGATACCTAGTCAATTATACAACGGAAAGGGGGGATACCTAGTCAGTTATACAACAGAAAGGGAAAGGGGGATACCTAGTCAGTTGTACAACAGAAAGGGAAAGGGGGATACCTAGTCAGTTATACAACAGAAAGGGGGATACCTAGTCAATTATACAACGGAAAGGGGGGATACCTAGTCAGTTATACAACAGAAAGGGAAAGGGGGGATGCCTAGTCAGTTATACAACAGAAAGGGGAATACCTAGTCAGTTATACAACAGAAAGGGGGGATACCTAGTCAGTTGTACAACAGAAAGGGAAAGGGGGATACCTAGTCAGTTATACAACAGAAAGGGGGATACCTAGTCAATTATACAACAGAAAGGGAAAGGGGGGTATACCTAGTCAGTTATACAACAAAGGGAAAGGGGGGATACCTAGTCAGTTATACAACAGAAAGGGAAAGGGGGGGATACCTAGTCAGTTATACAACAGAAAGGGAAAGGGGGATACCTAGTCAGTTATACATCGGAAAGGGAAAGGGGGATACCTAGTCCGTTATACAACAAAGGGAAAGGGGGATGCCTAGTCAGGTATACAACAGAAAGGGAAATGGGGATACCTAGTCAGTTATACAACAGAAAGGGGGGATACCTAGTCAGTTGTACAACAGAAAGGGAAAGGGGGATACCTAGTCAGTTATACAACAGAAAGGGGGATACCTAGTCAATTGTACAACAGAAAGGGAAAGGGGGGATACCTAGTCAGTTATACAACAGAAAGGGGGATACCTAGTCAATTGTACAACAGAAAGGGAAAGGGGGGATACCTAGTCAGTTATACAACAAAGGGAAAGGGGGGATACCTAGTCAGTTATACAACGGAAAGGGGGGGATACCTAGTCAGTTATACAACAGAAAGGGAAAGGGGGATACCTAGTCAGTTATACAACAGAAAGGGGGGATACCAAGTCAGTTATACAACAGAAAGGGGAGATACCTAGTCAGTTATACAACAGAAAGGGGGGGATACCTAGTCAGTTATACAACAGAAAGGTGGATGCCTAGTCAGTTATACAACAGAAAGGGAAAGGGGGGATACCTAGTCAGTTATACAACAGACAGGGAAAGGGGGAATACCTAGTCAGTTATACAACAGAAAGGGGGGGATACCTAGTAAGTTATACAACAGAAAGGGGGGATACCTAGTCAGTTGTACAACAGAAAGGGAAAGGGGGGATACCTAGTCCGTTATACAACAGAAAGGGAAAGGGGGATACCTAGTCCGTTATACAACAAAGGGAAAAGGGGGATGCCTAGTCAGTTATACAACAGAAAGGGAAATGGGGATACCTAGTCAGTTATACAACAGAAAGGGGGGATACCTAGTCAATTATACAACAGAAAGGGGGGTACCTAGTCAGTTATACAACAGAAAGGGAAAGGGGGATACCTAGTCAGTTCTACAACAGAAAGGGGGGATACCTAGTCAGTTATACAACAAAGGGAAAGGGGGATACCTAGTCAGTTATACAACAGAAAGGGGGGATACCTAGTCAGTTATACAACAGAAAGGTGGGATACCTAGTCAGTTATACAACAGAAAGGTTGATGCCTAGTCAGTTATACAACAGAAATTGAAAGGGGGGATACCTCGTCAGTTATAAAACAGAAAGGGAAGGGGGATGCCTAGTCAGTTATACAACAGACAGGGAAAGGGGGAATACCTAGTCAGTTATACAACAGAAAGGGGGATACCTAGTCAGTTATACAACAGAATGGGGGGGATACCTAGTCAGTTATACAACAGAAAGGGGGGATACCTAGTCAGTTATACAACAGAAAGGGAAAGGGGGATACCTAGTCAGTTGTACAACAGAAAGGGAAAGGGGGATACCTAGTCAGTTATACAACAGAAATGAGAATACCTAGTCAGTTATACAACAGAAAGGGGGGGGTACCTAGTCAGTTATACAACAGAAAGGGAAAGTGGGATACCTAGTCAGTTATACAACAGAAAGGGGGATACCTAGTCAGTTATACAACAGAAAGGGGGGATACCTAGTCAGTTATACAACAGAAAGGGGGGATACCTAGTCAGTTATACAACAGAAAGGAAAGGGGGATGTCTAGTCAGTTATACAACAGAAAGGGAAAGGGGGGATGTCTAGTCAGTTATACAACAGAAAGTGAAAGGGGGGATACCTAGTCAGTTATACAACAGAAAGGGGGATACCTAGTCAGTTGTACAACAGAAAGGGAAAGGGGGATACCTAGTCAGTTATACAACAGAAAGGGGTATACCTAGTCAGTTGTACAACAGAAAGGGAAAGGGGGGATACCTAGTCAGTTATACAACAGAAAGGGGGATACCTAGTCAATTATACAACAGAAAGGGAAAGGGGGGATACCTAGTCAGTTATACAACAGAAAGGGAACGGGGGTTACCTAGTCACTTATACAACAGAAAGGGGATACCTAGTCAATTATACATAAGAAAGGGACAGGGGGGATACCTAGTCAGTTATACAACAGAAAGGGGGATACCTAGTCAGTTGTACAACAGAAAGGGGGATACCTAGTCAGTTATACAACAGAAAAGGGGTTACCTAGTCAGTTATACAACAGAAAGGGGGATACCTAGTCAATTATACAACAGAAAGGGGGGTTACCTAGTCAGTTATACAACAGAAAGGGAAAGGGGGATACCTAGTCAGTTATACAACAGAAAGGGGGGATACCTAGTCAGTTATACAACAGAAAGGGAAAGGGGGGGATACCTAGTCAGTTATACAACAGAAAGGGAAAGGGGGGATACCTAGTCAGTTATACAACAGAAAGGGAAAGGGGGGATACCTAGTCAGTTATACAAAAGAAAGGGGGGATACCTAGTCAGTTATAAAACAGAAAGGGGGATACCTAGTCAGTTATACAACAGAAAGGGGGGATACCTAGTCAGTTGTACAACAGAAAGGGAAAGGGGATACCTAGTCAGTTATACAACAGAAAGGGAAAGGGGATACCTAGTCAGTTATACAACAGAAAGGGAAAGGGGATACCTAGTCAGTTATACAACAGAAAGGTTGATGCCTAGTCAGTTATACAACAGAAATTGAAAGGGGGGATACCTCGTCAGTTATAAAACAGAAAGGGAAGGGGGGATGCCTAGTCAGTTATACAACAGACAGGGAAAGGGGGAATACCTAGTCAGTTATACAACAGAAAGGGGGGATACCTAGTCAGTTATACAACAGAATGGGGGGATACCTAGTCAGTTATACAACAGAAAGGGGGGATACCTAGTCAGTTATACAACAGAAAGGGAAAGGGGGATACCTAGTCAGTTGTACAACAGAAAGGGAAAGGGGGATACCTAGTCAGTTATACAACAGAAATGAGAATACCTAGTCAGTTATACAACAGAAAGGGGGGGGTACCTAGTCAGTTATACAACAGAAAGGGAAAGTGGGATACCTAGTCAGTTATACAACAGAAAGGGGGGATACCTAGTCAGTTATACAACAGAAAGGGGGGATACCTAGTCAGTTATACAACAGAAAGGGGGGATACCTAGTCAGTTATACAACAGAAAGGGAAAGGGGGGGATGTCTAGTCAGTTATACAACAGAAAGGGAAAGGGGGGATGTCTAGTCAGTTATACAACAGAAAGGAAAGGGGGGATGTCTAGTCAGTTATACAACAGAAAGGGGGATACCTAGTCAGTTGTACAACAGAAAGGGAAAGGGGGGATACCTAGTCAGTTATACAACAGAAAGGGGTATACCTAGTCAGTTGTACAACAGAAAGGGAAAGGGGGGATACCTAGTCAGTTATACAACAGAAAGGGGGGATACCTAGTCAATTATACAACAGAAAGGGAAAGGGGGGATACCTAGTCAGTTATACAACAGAAAGGGAACGGGGTTACCTAGTCACTTATACAACAGAAAGGGGATACCTAGTCAATTATACATAAGAAAGGGACAGGGGGGATACCTAGTCAGTTATACAACAGAAAGGGGGGATACCTAGTCAGTTGTACAACAGAAAGGGGGGATACCTAGTCAGTTATACAACAGAAAAGGGGTTACCTAGTCAGTTATACAACAGAAAGGGGGATACCTAGTCAATTATACAACAGAAAGGGGGGGTACCTAGTCAGTTATACAACAGAAAGGGGGGGGTACCTAGTCAGTTATACAACAGAAAGGGAAAGGGGATACCTAGTCAATTATACAACAGAAAGGGGGGGTACCTAGTCAGTTATACAACAGAAAGGGAAAGGGGGATACCTAGTCAGTTATACAACAGAAAGGGGGGATACCTAGTCAGTTATACAACAGAAAGGGAAAGGGGGGATACCTAGTCAGTTATACAACAGAAAGGGAAAGGGGGATACCTAGTCAGTTATACAACAGAAAGGGAAAGGGGGATACCTAGTCAGTTATACAAAAGAAAGGGGGGATACCTAGTCAGTTATAAAACAGAAAGGGGGATACCTAGTCAGTTATACAACAGAAAGGGGGGATACCTAGTCAGTTGTACAACAGAAAGGGAAAGGGGATACCTAGTCAGTTATACAACAGAAAGGGAAAGGGGATACCTAGTCAGTTATACAACAGAAAGGGAAAGGGGATACCTAGTCAGTTATACAACAGAAAGGTTGATGCCTAGTCAGTTATACAACAGAAATTGAAAGGGGGATACCTCGTCAGTTATAAAACAGAAAGGGAAGGGGGGATGCCTAGTCAGTTATACAACAGACAGGGAAAGGGGGAATACCTAGTCAGTTATACAACAGAAAGGGGGGATACCTAGTCAGTTATACAACAGAATGGGGGGATACCTAGTCAGTTATACAACAGAAAGGGGGGATACCTAGTCAGTTATACAACAGAAAGGGAAAGGGGGATACCTAGTCAGTTGTACAACAGAAAGGGAAAGGGGATACCTAGTCAGTTATACAACAGAAATGAGAATACCTAGTCAGTTATACAACAGAAAGGGGGGGTACCTAGTCAGTTATACAACAGAAAGGGAAAGTGGGATACCTAGTCAGTTATACAACAGAAAGGGGGGATACCTAGTCAGTTATACAACAGAAAGGGGGGATACCTAGTCAGTTATACAACAGAAAGGGGGGGATACCTAGTCAGTTATACAAACAGAAAGGGAAAGGGGGGATGTCTAGTCAGTTATACAACAGAAAGGAAAGGGGGGATGTCTAGTCAGTTATACAACAGAAAGTGAAAGGGGGGATACCTAGTCAATTATACAACAGAAAGGGGGATACCTAGTCAGTTGTACAACAGAAAGGGAAAGGGGGATACCTAGTCAGTTATACAACAGAAAGGGGTATACCTAGTCAGTTGTACAACAGAAAGGGAAAGGGGGGATACCTAGTCAGTTATACAACAGAAAGGGGGGATACCTAGTCAATTATACAACAGAAAGGGAAAGGGGGGATACCTAGTCAGTTATACAACAGAAAGGGAACGGGGTTACCTAGTCACTTATACAACAGAAAGGGGATACCTAGTCAATTATACATAAGAAAGGGACAGGGGGGATACCTAGTCAGTTATACAACAGAAAGGGGGATACCTAGTCAGTTGTACAACAGAAAGGGGGGATACCTAGTCAGTTATACAACAGAAAAGGGGGTACCTAGTCAGTTATACAACAGAAAGGGGGATACCTAGTCAATTATACAACAGAAAGGGGGTTACCTAGTCAGTTATACAACAGAAAGGGAAAGGGGGATACCTAGTCAGTTATACAACAGAAAGGGGGGATACCTAGTCAGTTATACAACAGAAAGGGAAAGGGGGATACCTAGTCAGTTATACAACAGAAAGGGAAAGGGGGATACCTAGTCAGTTATACAACAGAAAGGGAAAGGGGGGGATACCTAGTCAGTTATACAAAAGAAAGGGGGGATACCTAGTCAGTTATAAAACAGAAAGGGGGATACCTAGTCAGTTATACAACAGAAAGGGGGGATACCTAGTCAGTTGTACAACAGAAAGGGAAAGGGGATACCTAGTCAGTTATACAACAGAAAGGGAAAGGGGATACCTAGTCAGTTATACAACAGAAAGGGAAAGGGGATACCTAGTCAGTTATACAACAGAAAGTGGGGGTACCTAGTCAGTTATACAACAGAAAGGGAAAGGGGGATACCTAGTCAGTTATAAAACAGAAAGGGGGGATACCTAGTCAGTTATACAACAGAAAGGGAAAGGGGGGATACCTAGTCAGTTATACAACAGAAAGGGAAAGGGGGATACCTAGTCAGTTATACAACAGAAAGGGAAAGGGGGATACCTAGTCAGTTATACAAAAGAAAGGGGGGATACCTAGTCAGTTATTAAACAGAAAGGGGATACCTAGTCAGTTATACAACAGAAAGGGGGGATACCCTAGTCAGTTGTACAACAGAAAGGGAAAGGGGATACCTAGTCAGTTATACAACAGAAAGAGAAAGGGGGATACCTAGTCAGTTATAAAACAGAAAGGGGGGATACCTAGTCAGTTATACAACAGAAGGGGGGATGCCTAGTCAGTTATACAACAGAAAGGGAGAGGGGGATGCCTAGTCAGTTATACAACAGAAAGGGAAAGGGGGATGCCTAGGCAGTTATACAACAGAAAGGGGAATACCTAGTCAGTTATACAACAGAAAGGGGGGATACCTAGTCAGTTATACAACAGAAAGGAAGGGGGATACCTAGTCAGTTATACAACAGAAGGGTGGGATGCCTAGTCAGTTATACAACAGAAAGGGAAAGGGGGGATGCCTAGTCAGTTATACAACAGAAAGGGAAAGGGGGATGCCTAGGCAGTTATACAACAGAAAGGGGAATACCTAGTCAATTATACAACAGAAAGGGGGGGATACCTAGTCAGTTATACAACAGAAAGGGGGGATACCTAGTCAGTTATACAACAGAAAGGGAAAGGGGGATACCTAGTCAGTTGTACAACAGAAAGGAAAGGGGGATACCTAGTCAGTTATACAACAGAAAGGGGGGATACCTAGTCAATTATACAACGGAAAGGGGGGATACCTAGTCAGTTATACAACAGAAAGGGAAAGGGGGATGCCTAGTCAGTTATACAACAGAAAGGGGAATACCTAGTCAGTTATACAACAGAAAGGGGGGATACCTAGTCAGTTGTACAACAGAAAGGGAAAAGGGGGATACCTAGTCAGTTATACAACAGAAAGGGGGGATACCTAGTCAATTATACAACAGAAAGGGAAAGGGGGTATACCTAGTCAGTTATACAACAAAGGAAAGGGGGATACCTAGTCATTATACAACAGAAAGGGAAAGGGGGGATACCTAGTCAGTTATACAACAGAAAGGGAAAGGGGATACCTAGTCAGTTATACATCGGAAAGGGAAAGGGGGATACCTAGTCCGTTATACAACAAAGGGAAAGGGGGATGCCTAGTCAGTTATACAACAGAAAGGGAAATGGGGGATACCTAGTCAGTTATACAACAGAAAAGGGGGATACCTAGTCAGTTGTACAACAGAAAGGGAAAGGGGGGATACCTAGTCAGTTATACAACAGAAAGGGGGATACCTAGTCAATTGTACAACAGAAAGGGAAAGGGGGGGATACCTAGTCAGTTATACAACAGAAAGGGGGGATACCTAGTCAATTGTTACAACAGAAAGGGAAAGGGGGATAGCTAGTCAGTTATACAACAAGAAAGGGGGGGATACCTAGTCAGTTATACAACGGAAAGGGGGGATACCTAGTCAGTTATACAACAGAAAGGGAAAGGGGGATACCTGAGTCAGTTATACAACAGAAAGGGGGGGGGATACCAAGTCAGTTATACAACAGAAAGGGGAATACCTAGTCAGTTATACAACAGAAAGGGGGGATACCTAGTCAGTTATACAACAGAAAGGTGGATACCTAGTCAGTTATACAACAGAAAGGGAAGGGGGGATACCTAGTCAATTATACAACAGACAGGGAAAGGGGGATACCTAGTCAGTTATACAACAGAAAGGGGGGGGATACCTAGTAAGTTATACAACAGAAAGGGAGGGGGGATACCCAGTCAGTTGTACAACAGAAAGGGAAAGGGGGATACCTAGTCAGTTATACAACAGAAAGGAAAGGGGGATACCTAGTCAGTTATACAACAAAGGGAAAGGGGGATGCCTAGTCAGTTATACAACAGAAAGGGAAAGGGGGATACCTAGTCAGTTATACAACAGAAAGGAGGGGGGATACCTAGTCAATTATACAAACAGAAAGGGGGGATACCTAGTCAGTTATTAAACAGAAAGGGGGGATACCTAGTCAGTTATACAACAGAAAGGGGGATACCTAGTCAGTTGTACAACAAAGGGAAAGGGGGATACCTAGTCAGTTATACAACAGAAAGAGAAAGGGGGGATACCTAGTCAGTTATAAAACAGAAAGGGGGGATACCTAGTCAGTTATACAACAGAAAGGTGGATGCCTAGTCAGTTATACAACAGAAAGGGAGAGGGGGGATGCCTAGTCAGTTATACAACAGAAAGGAAAGGGGGGATGCCTAGGCAGTTATACAACAGAAAGGGGGAATACCTAGTCAGTTATACAACAGAAAGGGGGGATACCTAGTCAGTTATACAACAGAAAGGGGGGATACCTAGTCAGTTATACAACAGAAAGGGGGGATACCTAGTCAGTTGTACAACAGAAAGGGAAAGGGGGATACCTAGTCAGTTATACAACAGAAAGGTGGATGCCTAGTCAGTTATACAACAGAAAGGGAAAGGGGGGATGCCTAGTCAGTTATACAACAGAAAGGGAAAGGGGGGATGCCTAGGCAGTTATACAACAGAAAGGGGAATACCTAGTCAGTTATACAACAGAAAGGGGGGATACCTAGTCAGTTATACAACAGAAAGGGGGGATACCTAGTCAGTTATACAACAGAAAGGGAAAGGGGGATACCTAGTCAGTTGTACAACAGAAAGGGAAAGGGGGATACCTAGTCAGTTATACAACAGAAAGGGGGATACCTAGTCAATTATACAACGGAAAGGGGGGATACCTAGTCAGTTATACAACAGAAAGGGAAAGGGGGATGCCTAGTCAGTTATACAACAGAAAGGGGAATACCTAGTCAGTTATACAACAGAAAGGGGGGATACCTAGTCAGTTGTACAACAGAAAGGGAAAGGGGGATACCTAGTCAGTTATACAACAGAAAGGGGGATACCTAGTCAATTATACAACAGAAAGGGAAAGGGGTATACCTAGTCAGTTATACAACAAAGGGAAAGGGGGGATACCTAGTCAGTTATACAACAGAAAGGGAAAGGGGGATACCTAGTCAGTTATACAACAGAAAGGGAAAGGGGGATACCTAGTCAGTTATACATCGGAAAGGGAAAGGGGGATACCTAGTCCGTTATACAACAAAGGGAAAGGGGGATGCCTAGTCAGTTATACAACAGAAAGGGGAAATGGGGATACCTAGTCAGTTATACAACAGAAAGGGGGGATACCTAGTCAGTTGTACAACAGAAAGGGAAAGGGGGGATACCTAGTCAGTTATACAACAGAAAGGGGGATACCTAGTCAATTGTACAACAGAAAGGGAAAGGGGGATACCTAGTCAGTTATACAACAGAAAGGGGGGATACCTAGTCAATTGTACAACAGAAAGGGAAAGGGGGATACCTAGTCAGTTATACAACAAAGGGAAAGGGGGGATACCTAGTCAGTTATACAACGGAAAGGGGGGATACCTAGTCAGTTATACAACAGAAAGGGAAAGGGGGGATACCTAGTCAGTTATACAACAGAAAGGGGGGATACCAAGTCAGTTATACAACAGAAAGGGGAGATACCTAGTCAGTTATACAACAGAAAGGGGGGATACCTAGTCAGTTATACAACAGAAAGGTGGATGCCTAGTCAGTTATACAACAGAAAGGGAAAGGGGGATACCTAGTCAGTTATACAACAGACAGGGAAAGGGGGGAATACCTAGTCAGTTATACAACAGAAAGGGGGGATACCTAGTAAGTTATACAACAGAAAGGGGGGGATACCTAGTCAGTTGTACAACAGAAAGGGAAAGGGGGATACCTAGTCCGTTATACAACAGAAAGGGAAAGGGGGGATACCTAGTCCGTTATACAACAAAGGGAAAGGGGGATGCCTAGTCAGTTATACAACAGAAAGGGAAATGGGGATACCTAGTCAGTTATACAACAGAAAGGGGGATACCTAGTCAATTATACAACAGAAAGGGGGGGTACCTAGTCAGTTATACAACAGAAAGGGAAAGGGGGGAGACCTAGTCAGTTATACAACAGAAAGGGGGGATACCTAGTCAGTTATACAACAAAGGGAAAGGGGGATACCTAGTCAGTTATACAACAGAAAGAGAAAGGGGGATACCTAGTCAGTTATAAAACAGAAAGGGGGGGATACCTAGTCAGTTATACAACAGAAAGGTGGATGCCTAGTCAGTTATACAACAGAAAGGGAGAGGGGGGATGCCTAGTCAGTTATACAACAGAAAGGGAAAGGGGGATGCCTAGGCAGTTATACAACAGAAAGGGGAATACCTAGTCAGTTATACAACAGAAAGGGGGATACCTAGTCAGTTATACAACAGAAAGGGGGGATACCTAGTCAATTATACAACAGAAAGGGGGATACCTAGTCAGTTGTACAACAGAAAGGGAAAGGGGGATACCTAGTCAGTTATACAACAGAAAGGTGGATGCCTAGTCAGTTATACAACAGAAAGGAAAAGGGGGATGCCTAGTCAGTTATACAACAGAAAGGGAAAGGGGGGATGCCTAGGCAGTTATACAACAGAAAGGGGAATACCTAGTCAGTTATACAACAGAAAGGGGGGGATACCTAGTCAGTTATACAACAGAAAGGGGGGATACCTAGTCAGTTATACAACAGAAAGGGAAAGGGGGATACCTAGTCAGTTGTACAACAGAAAGGGAAAGGGGGATACCTAGTCAGTTATACAACAGAAAGGGGGATACCTAGTCAATTATACAACGGAAAGGGGGGATACCTAGTCAGTTATACAACAGAAAGGGAAAGGGGGATGCCTAGTCAGTTATACAACAGAAAAGGGAATACCTAGTCAGTTATACAACAGAAAGGGGGATACCTAGTCAGTTGTACAACAGAAAGGGAAAGGGGGATACCTAGTCAGTTATACAACAGAAAGGGGGATACCTAGTCAATTATACAACAGAAAGGGAAAGGGGTATACCTAGTCAGTTATACAACAAAGGGAAAGGGGGGATACCTAGTCAGTTATACAACAGAAAGGGAAAGGGGGATACCTAGTCAGTTATACAACAGAAAGGGAAAGGGGGGATACCTAGTCAGTTATACATCGGAAAGGGAAAGGGGGATACCTAGTCCGTTATACAACAAAGGGAAAGGGGGATGCCTAGTCAGTTATACAACAGAAAGGGAAATGGGGATACCTAGTCAGTTATACAACAGAAAGGGGGGATACCTAGTCAGTTGTACAACAGAAAGGGAAAGGGGGGGATACCTAGTCAGTTATACAACAGAAAGGGGGGATACCTAGTCAATTGTACAACAGAAAGGAAAGGGGGATACCTAGTCAGTTATACAACAGAAAGGGGATACCTAGTCAATTGTACAACAGAAAGGGAAAGGGGGATACCTAGTCAGTTATACAACAAAGGGAAAGGGGGATACCTAGTCAGTTATACAACGGAAAGGGGGGATACCTAGTCAGTTATACAACAGAAAGGGAAAGGGGGATACCTAGTCAGTTATACAACAGAAAGGGGGGATACCAAGTCAGTTATACAACAGAAAGGGGAGATACCTAGTCAGTTATACAACAGAAAGGGGGGGATACCTAGTCAGTTATACAACAGAAAGGTGGATGCCTAGTCAGTTATACAACAGAAAGGGAAAGGGGGGATACCTAGTCAGTTATACAACAGACAGGGAAAGGGGGAATACCTAGTCAGTTATACAACAGAAAGGGGGGATACCTAGTAAGTTATACAACAGAAAGGGGGGGATACCTAGTCAGTTGTACAACAGAAAGGGAAAGGGGGATACCTAGTCCGTTATACAACAGAAAGGGAAAGGGGGATACCTAGTCCGTTATACAACAAAGGGAAAGGGGGATGCCTAGTCAGTTATACAACAGAAAGGGAAATGGGGATACCTAGTCAGTTATACAACAGAAAGGGGGATACCTAGTCAATTATACAACAGAAAGGGGGGGTACCTAGTCAGTTATACAACAGAAAGGGAAAGGGGGATACCTAGTCAGTTATACAACAGAAAGGGGGGATACCTAGTCAGTTATACAACAAAGGGAAAGGGGGATACCTAGTCAGTTATACAACAGGAAGGGGGATACCTAGTCAGTTATACAACAGAAAGGGGGGATACCTAGTCAGTTATACAACAGAAAGGTTGATGCCTAGTCAGTTATACAACAGAAATTGAAAGGGGGATACCTGTCAGTTATAAAACAGAAAGGGAAGGGGGATGCCTAGTCAGTTATACAACAGACAGGGAAAGGGGGGAATACCTAGTCAGTTATACAACAGAAAGGGGGGATACCTAGTCAGTTATACAACAGAATGGGGGATACCTAGTCAGTTATACAACAGAAAGGGGGGGATACCTAGTCAGTTATACAACAGAAAGGGAAAGGGGGATACCTAGTCAGTTGTACAACAGAAAGGGAAAGGGGATACCTAGTCAGTTATACAACAGAAATGAGAATACCTAGTCAGTTATACAACAGAAAGGGGGGGGTACCTAGTCAGTTATACAACAGAAAGGGAAAGTGGGATACCTAGTCAGTTATACAACAGAAAGGGGGGATACCTAGTCAGTTATACAACAGAAAGGGGGGATACCTAGTCAGTTATACAACAGAAAGGGGGGATACCTAGTCAGTTATACAAACAGAAAGGGAAAGGGGGGATGTCTAGTCAGTTATACAACAGAAAGGGAAAGGGGGATGTCTAGTCAGTTATACAACAGAAAGTGAAAGGGGGGGATACCTAGTCAGTTATACAACAGAAAGGGGGATACCTAGTCAGTTGTACAACAGAAAGGGAAAGGGGGGATACCTAGTCAGTTATACAACAGAAAGGGGTATACCTAGTCAGTTGTACAACAGAAAGGGAAAGGGGGGGATACCTAGTCAGTTATACAACAGAAAGGGGGGATACCTAGTCAATTATACAACAGAAAGGGAACGGGGGTTACCTAGTCACTTATACAACAGAAAGGGGATACCTAGTCAATTATACATAAGAAAGGGACAGGGGGATACCTAGTCAGTTATACAACAGAAAGGGGGATACCTAGTCAGTTGTACAACAGAAAGGGGGATACCTAGTCAGTTATACAACAGAAAAGGGGGTTACCTAGTCAGTTATACAACAGAAAGGGGGGATACCTAGTCAATTATACAACAGAAAGGGGGGGTACCTAGTCAGTTATACAACAGAAAGGGAAAGGGGGATACCTAGTCAGTTATACAACAGAAAGGGGGGATACCTAGTCAGTTATACAACAGAAAGGGAAAGGGGGGATACCTAGTCAGTTATACAACAGAAAGGGAAAGGGGGGATACCTAGTCAGTTATACAACAGAAAGGGAAAGGGGGGATACCTAGTCAGTTATACAAAAGAAAGGGGGATACCTAGTCAGTTATAAAACAGAAAGGGGGATACCTAGTCAGTTATACAACAGAAAGGGGGATACCTAGTCAGTTGTACAACAGAAAGGGGAAAGGGGGATACCTAGTCAGTTATACAACAGAAAGGGAAAGGGATACCTAGTCAGTTATACAACAGAAAGGGAAAGGGGATACCTAGTCAGTTATACAACAGAAAGTGGGGGTACCTAGTCAGTTATACAACAGAAAGGGAAAGGGGATACCTAGTCAGTTATAAAACAGAAAGGGGGGATACCTAGTCAGTTATACAACAGAAAGGTGGATGCCTAGTCAGTTATACAACAGAAAGGGAAAGGGGGATACCTAGTCAGTTATACAACAGAAAGGGAAAGGGGGGATGCCTAGGCAGTTATACAACAGAAAGGGGAATACCTAGTCAGTTATACAACAGAAAGGGGGATACCCTAGTCAGTTATACAACAGAAAGGGGGGATACCTAGTCAGTTATACAACAGAAAGGGAAAGGGGATACCTAGTCAGTTGTACAACAGAAAGGGAAAGGGGGATACCTAGTCAGTTATACAACAGAAAGGGAAAGGTACCTAGTCAGTTATACAACAGAAAGGGAAAGGGGGTACCTAGTCAGTTATACAACAGAAAGGGAAAGGGGGATACCTAGTCCGTTATACAACAAAGGGAAAGGGGGATGCCTAGTCAGTTATACAACAGAAAGGGAAATGGGGATACCTAGTCAGTTATACAACAGAAAAGGGGATACCTAGTCAGTTGTACAACAGAAAGGGAAAGGGGGGATACCTAGTCAGTTATACAACAGAAAGGGTGATACCTAGTCAATTGTACAACAGAAAGGGAAAGGGGGGATACCTAGTCAGTTACACAACAGGAAGGGGGGATACCCAGTCAGTTATACAACAGAAAGGGGGGATACCAAGTCAGTTATACAACAGAAAGGGGGGATACCTAGTCAGTTATACAACAGAAAGGGGGTACCTAGTCAGTTATACAACAGAAAGGGAAAGGGGGATACCTAGTCAGTTATACAACAGAAAGGGAAAGGGGGGATACCTAGTCAGTTATAAAACAGAAAGGGGGGATACCTAGTCAGTTATACAACAGAAAGGGAAAGGGGTATACCTAGTCAGTTATACAACAGAAAGTGGGGATACCTAGTCAGTTATACAACAGAAAGGGGGATACCTAGTAAATTATACAACAGAAAGGGAAAGGGGGGATGTCTTAGTCAATTATACAACAGAAAGGGAAAGGGGGGATGCCTAGTCAGTTATACAACAGAAAGTGAAAGGGGGGATACCTAGTCAGTTATACAACAGAAAGGGGGGGATACCTAGTCAGTTATACAACAGAAAGGGAAAGGGGGGATACCTAGTCAGTTATACAACAGAAAGGAGGGATACCTAGTCAGTTATACAACAGAAAGGGAAAGGGGGATACCTAGTCAGTTATACAACAGAAAGGGGGATACCTAGTCAATTATACAAAAGAAAGGGGGGGGATACCTAATCAGTTATTCAACAGAAAGGGTACCTAGTCACTATACAACGAAAGGGGGATACCTAGTCAGTTATACATAAGAAAGGGAAAGGGGGATACCTAGTCAGTTATACAACAGAAAGGGGGATACCTAGTCAGTTGTACAACAGAAAAAGGGGGATACCTAGTCAGTTATACAACAGAAAAGGGGATACCTAGTCAGTTATACAACAGAAAGGAGGGGGTACCTAGTCAATTATACAACAGAAAGGTCCTAGTCAGGTTATACAACAGAAAGGAAAGGGGGATACCTAGTCAGTTATACAACAGAAAGGGATACCTAATCAGTTATACAACAGAAAGGAAAAAAAAGGGGATACCTATCAATTATACAACAGAAAGGAAAGGGGGGATACCTAGTCAGTTATACAACAGAAAGGGAAAGGGGGATACCTAGTCAGTTATACAAAGAAAGGGGGATACCTAGTCAGTTATAAAACAGAAAGGGGAATACCTAGTCAGTTATACAACAGAAAGGGGGATACCTAGTCAGTTGTACAACAGAAAGGGAAAGGGGATACCTAGTCAGTTATACAACAGAAAGGGAAAGGGGATACCTAGTCAGTTATACAACAGAAAGGGAAAGGGGATACCTAGTCAGTTATACAACAGAAAGTGGGGGTACCTAGTCAGTTATACAACAGAAAGGGAAAGGGGGATACCTAGTCAGTTATAAAACAGAAAGGGGGGATACCTAGTCAGTTATACAACAGAAAGGTGGATGCCTAGTCAGTTATACAACAGAAAGGGAAAGGGGGGATACCTAGTCAGTTATACAACAGAAAGGAAAGGGGGGATGCCTAGGCAGTTAGAAGCAACAGAAAGGAATACCTAGTCAGTTATACAACAGAAAGGGGGATACCTAATCAGTTATACAACAGAAAGGGGGATACCTAGTCAGTTATACAACAGAAAGGGAAAGGGGGGATACCCTAGTCAGTTGTACAACAGAAAGGGAAAGGGGGATACCTAGTCAGTTATACAACAGAAAGGAAAGGGGGACCTAGTCAGTTATACAACAGAAAGGAAAGGGGGTACCTAGTCAGTTATACAACAGAAAGGGAAAAGGGGGATACCTAGTCCGTTATACAACAAAGGGAAAGGGGGGATGCCTAGTCAGTTATACAACAGAAAGGGGAAATGGGGATACCTAGTCAGTTATACAACAGAAAAGGGATACCTAGTCAGTTGTCACAACAGAAAGGAAAGGGGGGATACCTAGTCAGTTATACAACAGAAAGGGTGATACCTAGTCAATTGTACAACAGAAAGAAGGGAAAGGGGGATACCTAGTCAGTTATACAACAGGAAGGGGGGATACCTAGTCAGTTATACAACAGAAAGGGGGATACCAAGTCAGTTATACAACAGAAAGGGGGGGGATACCTAGTCAGTTATACAACAGAAAGGGGGGGGGTACCTAGTCAGTTATACAACAGAAAGGGAAAGGGGGATACCTAGTCAGTTATACAACAGAAAGGGAAAGGGGATACCTAGTCAGTTATAAAACAGAAAGGGGGGATACCTAGTCAGTTATACAACAGAAAGGGAAAGGGTATACCTAGTCAGTTATACAACAGAAAGTGGGGATACCTAGTCAGTTATACAACAAGAAAGGGGGGATACCTAGTAAATTATACAACAGAAAGGGAAAGGGGGATATCTAGTCATTATACAATAGAAAGGGAAAGGGGGATACCTAGTCAGTTATACAACAGAAAGGAAAAGGGAGGATACCTAGTCAGTTATACAACAGAAAGGAAAGGGGGATACCTAGTCAGTTATACAACAGAAAGGGAGGGGGGATACCTAGTCAGTTATACAACAGAAAGGGAAAGGGGGGATACCTAGTCAGTTATACAACAGAAAGGGAAAGGGGGGATACCTAGTCAGTTATCACAACAGAAAGGGAAAGGGGGATACCTAGTCAGTTATACAAAAGAAAGGGGGGATACCTAGTCAGTTATTAAACAGAAAGGGATACCTAGTCAGTTATACAACAGAAAGGGGGGATACCTAGTCAGTTGTACAACAGAAAGGGAAAGGATACCTAGTCAGTTATACAACAGAAAGAGAAAGGGGATACCTAGTCAGTTATAAAACAGAAAGGGGATACCTAGTCGGTTATACAACAGAAAGGTGGATGCCTAGTCAGTTATACAACAGAAAGGGAGAGGGGGATGCCTAGTCAGTTATACAACAGAAAGGGAAAGGGGGGATGCCTAGGCAGTTATACAACAGAAAGGGGAATACCTAGTCAGTTATACAACAGAAAGGGGGGATTAATACCTAGTCAGTTATACAACAGAAAGGGGGATACCTAGTCAGTTATACAACAGAAAGGGGGATACCTAGTCAGTTGTACAACAGAAAGGAAAGGGGGATACCTAGTCAGTTATACAACAGAAAGGGGAAAGGGGGGATGCCTAGTCAGTTATACAACAGAAAGGAAAGGGGGGATGCCTAGGCAGTTATACAACAGAAAGGGGAATACCTAGTCAGTTATACAACAGAAAGGGGATACCTAGTCAGTTATACAACAGAAAGGGGGGATACCTAGTCAGTTATACAACAGAAAGGAAAGGGGGATACCTAGTCAGTTGCACAACAGAAAGGGAAAGGGGGATACCTAGTCAGTTATACAACAGAAAGGGGGGATACCTAGTCAATTATACAACGGAAAGGGGGGATACCTAGTCAGTTATACAACAGAAAGGAAAAGGGGGATGCCTTAGTCAGTTATACAACAGAAAGGGGAATACCTAGTCAGTTATACAACAGAAAGGGGGGATACCTAGTCAGTTGGACAACAGAAAGGAAAGGGGATACCTAGTCAGTTATACAACAGAAAGGGGATACCTAGTCAATTATACAACAGAAAGGGAAAGGGGTATACCTAGTCAGTTATACAACAAAGGGAAAGGGGGGATACCTAGTCAGTTATACAACAGAAAGGAAAAGGGGGGATACCTAGTCAGTTATACAACAGAAAGGGAAAGGGGATACCTAGTCAGTTATACATCGGAAAGGGAAAGGGGGGATACCTAGTCAGTTATACAACAAAGGGAAAGGGGGATGCCTACATTATACAACAGAAAGAAATGGGGATACCTAGTCAGTTATACAACAGAAAGGGGGGATACCTAGTCAGTTGTACAACAGAAAGGGAAAGGGGATACCTAATCAGTTATACAACAAGAAAGGGGGATACCTAGTCAATTGTACAACAGAAAGGGAAAGGGGGGATACCTAGTCAGTTATACAACAGAAAGGGGGATACCTAGTCAATTGGTACAACAGAAAGGGAAAGGGGATACCTAGTCAGTTATACAAACAAAGGAAAAGGGGGATACCTAGTCAGTTATACAACGGAAAGGGGGGAATACCTAGTCAGTTATACAACAGAAAGGGGAATACCTAGTCAGTTATACAACAGAAAGGGGGGATACCTAGTCAGTTATACAACAGAAAGGGGGATACCTAGTCAGTTATACAACAGAAAGGGGGGATACCTAGTCAGTTGTACAACAGAAAGGAAAGGGGGATACCTAGTCAGTTATACAACAGAAAGGGAAAGGGGGGATGCCTAGTCAGTTATACAACAGAAAGGGAAAGGGGGATGCCTAGGCAGTTATACAACAGAAAGGGAATACCTAGTCAGTTATACAACAGAAAGGGGGGATACCTAGTCAGTTATACAACAGAAAGGGGGATACCTAGTCAGTTATACAACAGAAAGGGAAAGGGGATACCTGGTCAGTTGTACAACAGAAAGGGAAAGGGGATACCTAGTCAGTTATACAACAGAAAGGGGGGATACCTAATCAATTATACAACGGAAAGGGGGGATACCTAATCAATTATACAACAGAAAGGAAAGGGGATGCCTAGTCAGTTATACAACAGAAAGGGGAATACCTAGTCAGTTATACAACAGAAAAGGGGGGGATACCTAGTCAGTTGTACAACAGAAAGGGAAAGGGGGATACCTAATCAGTTATACAACAGAAAAGGGGATACCTAGTCAATTATACAACAGAAAGGGAAAGGGGTATACCTAGTCAGTTATACAACAAAGGAAAGGGGGGATACCTAGTCAGTTATACAACAGAGAGGGAAAGGGGGGATACCTAGTCAGTTATACAACAGAAAGGAAAGGATACCTAGTCAGTTATACATGTCGGAAAGGAAAGGGGGATACCTAGTCCGTTATACAACAAAGGGAAAGGGGATGCCTAGTCAGTTATACAACAGAAAGGGAAATGGGGATACCTAGTCAGTTATACAACAGAAAGGGGATACCTAGTCAGTTGTACAACAGAAAGGAAAGGGGGGATACCTAAATCGGTTATACAACAGAAAGGGGATACCTAGTCAATTGTACAACAGAAAGGGAAAGGGGGATACCTAGTCAGTTATACAACAGAAAGGGGGGATACCTAGTCAATTGTACAACAGAAAGGGAAAGGGGGGATACCTAGTCAGTTTATACAACAAAGGGAAAGGGGGATACCTAGTCAGTTATACAACAGAAAGGGGGATACCTAATCAGTTATACAACAGAAAGGGAAAGGGGGATACCTAGTCAGTTATACAACAGAAAGGGGGGATACCAAGTCGGTTATACAACAGAAAGGGGAATACCTAGTCAGTTATACAACAGAAAGGGGGGATACCTAGTCAGTTATACAACAGAAAGGTGGATGCCTAGTCAGTTATACAACAGAAAGGGAAAGGGGGATACCTAGTCAGTTATACAACAGACAGGGAAAGGGGGAATACCTAGTCAGTTATACAACAGAAAGGGGATACCTAGTAAGTTATACAACAGAAAGGGGGGGATACCTAGTCAGTTGTACAACAGAAAGGGAAAAGGGGGATACCTAGTCCGTTATACAACAGAAAGGAAAGGGGGATACCTAGTCCGTTATACAACAAAGGGAAAGGTGGATGCCTAGTCAGTTATACAACAGAAAGGGAAATGGGGGATACCTAGTCAGTTATACAACAGAAAGGGGGATACCTAGTCAGTTGTACAACAGAAAGGGAAAGGGGGATACCTAGTCAGTTATAGAACAGAAAGGGTGATACCTAGTCAATTGTACAACAGAAAGGGAAAGGGGGGATACCTAGTCAGTTATACAACAAACGGGAAAGGGGGATACGTAGTCAGTTATACAACAAAGGGAAAAGGGGGGATACCTAGTCAGTTATACAACGGAAAGGGGGATACCTAGTCAGTTATACAACAGAAAGGGAAAGGGGGGGATACCTAGTCAGTTATACAACAGAAAGGGGGATACCCTAGTCAATTATACAACAGAAAGGGGGGTACCTAGTCAGTTATACAACAGAAAGGGAAAGGGGATACCTAGTCAGTTATACAACAGAAAGGGGGATACCTAGTCAGTTATACAACAGAAAGGGAAAGGGGGATACCTAGTCAGTTATACAACAGAAAGGGGAGAGGGGGGATACCTAGTCAGTTATACAACAGAAAGGGAAAGGGGATACCTAGTCAATTATACAAAAAGAAGGGGGGATACCTAGTCAGTTATAAAACAGAAAGGGGATACCTAGTCAGTTATACAACAGAAAGGGGGATACCTAGTCAGTTGTACAACAGAAAGGGAAAGGGGATACCTAGTCAGTTATACAACAGAAAGGGAAAGGGATACCTAGTCAGTTATACAACAGAAAGGGAAAGGGATACCTAGTCAGTTATACAACAGAAAGTGGGGGACCTAGTCAATTATACAACAGAAAGGAAAAGGGGGATACCTAGTCAGTTATAAAACAGAAAGGGGGGATACCTAGTCAGTTATACAACAGAAAGGTGGATGCCTAGTCAGTTATACAACAGAAAGGAAAAGGGGGGATACCTATTCAGTTATACAACAGAAAGGGAAGGGGGATGCCTAGGCAGTTATACAACAGAAAGGGGAATACCTAGTCAGTTATACAACAGAAAGGGGATACCTAGTCAGTTATACAACAGAAAGGGGGGATACCTAGTCAGTTCCACTATACAACGGAAAGGGGGGATACCTAGTCAGTTATACAACAGAAAGGGAAAGGGGGATACCTAGTCAGTTATACAACAGAAAGGGGGATACCTAGTCAATTATACAACAGAAAGGGAAAGGGGATACCTAGTCAGTTATACAACAGAAAGGGGGAATACCTAGTCAGTTATACAACAGAAAGGGAAAGGGGGATACCTAGTCAGTTATACAACAGAAAGGGAAAGGGGGGATACCTAGTCAGTTATACAACAGAAAGGGAAAGGGGGATACCTAGTCAGTTATACAAAAAGAAAGGGGGGATACCTAGTCAGTTATAAAACAGAAAGGGGGGATACCTAGTCAATTATACAACAGAAAGGGGGGATACCTAGTCAGTTTACAACAGAAAGGGAAAAGGATACCTAGTCAGTTATCCACAACAGAAAGGGAAAGGGATACCTAGTCAGTTATACAACAGAAAGGGAAAGGGGATACCTAGTCAGTTATACAACAGAAAGTGGGGGTACCTAGTCAGTTATACAACAGAAAGGAAAGGGGGATACCTAGTCAGTTATAAAAACAGAAAGGGGGATACCTAGTCAGTTATACAACAGAAAGGTGGATGCCTAGTCAGTTATACAACAGAAAGGGAAGGGGGATACCTAGTCAGTTATACAACAGAAAGGGAAAGGGGGGATGCCTAGGCAGTTATACAACAGAAAGGGGAATACCTAGTCAGTTATACAACAGAAAGGGGGTACCTAGTCAGTTAAACAACAGAAAGGGGGGATACCTAGTCAGTTATACAACAGAAAGGGAAAGGGGATACCTAGTCAGTTGTACAACAGAAAGGGAAAGGGGATACCTAGTCAGTTATACAACAGAAAGGAAAGGGGGTACCTAGTCAGTTATACAACAGAAAGGGAAAGGTACCTAGTCAGTTATACAACAGAAAGGGAAAGGGGGGATACCTAGTCCGTTATACAACAAAGGAAAAGGGGGATGCCTAGTCAGTTATACAACAGAAAGGGAAATGGGGATACCTAGTCAGTTATACAACAGAAAAGGGGATACCTAGTCAGTTGTACAACAGAAAGGGAAGGGGGGGATACCTAGTCAGTTATACAACAGAAAGGGTGATACCTAGTCAATTGTACAACAGAAAGGGAAAGGGGGGATACCTAGTCAGTTATACAACAAAGGGAAAGGGGGATACCTAGTCAGTTATACAACGGAAAGGGGGGGATACCTAGTCAGTTATACAACAGAAAGGAAGGGGATACCTAGTCAGTTATACAACAGGAAGGAGGGGGATACCTAGTCAGTTACACAACAGAAAGGGGGGATACCAAGTCAGTTATACAACAGAAAGGGGGATACCTAGTCAGTTATACAACAGAAAGGGGGTACCTAGTCAGTTATACAACAGAAAGGGAAAGGGGATACCTAGTCAGTTATACAACAGAAAGTGGGGGATACCTAGTCAGTTATACAACAGAAAGGGGGGATACCTAGTAAATTATACAACAGAAAGGGAAAGGGGGATATCTAGTCAGTTATACAATAGAAAGGGAAAGGGGGGATACCTAGTCAGTTATACAACAGAAAGGAAAAGGGGGGATACCTAAAGTCAGTTATACAACAGAAAGGGAAAAGGGGGGGATACCTAGTCAGTTATACAACAGAAAGGAAAGGGGGGATACCTAGTCAGTTATAACAACAGAAAGGGAAAGGGGAATACCTAGTCAGTTACTCACAACAAAGAAAGGGAAAGGGGATACCTAGTCAGTTATACAACAGAAAGGGAAGGGGGATACCTAGTCAGTTATACAAAAAGAGGGGGGATACCTAGTCAGTTATTCAACAGAAAGGATACCTAGTCAGTTATACAACAGAAAGGGGGGATACCTGGTCAGTTGTACAACAGAAAGGGAAAAGGGGGGATACCTAGTCAGTTATACAACAAGAAAGAGAAAGGGGGGATACCTAGTCAGTTATAAAACAGAAAGGGGGATACCTAGTCAGTTATCAACAGAAAGGTGGATGCCTAGTCAGTTATACAACAGAAAGGGAGAGGGGGATGCCTAGTCAGTTATACAACAGAAAGGGAAAAGGGGGGATGCCTAGGCAGTTATCCACAACAGAAAGGGGAATACCTAGTCAGTTATACAACAGAAAGGGGGGATACCTAGTCAGTTATACAACAGAAAGGGGGGATACCTCGAGTCAGTTATACAACAGAAAGGGGGATACCCTAGTCAGTTGTACAACAGAAAGGGAAAGGGGGATACCTAGTCAGTTATACAACGAGGTTGGATGCCTAGTCAGTTATACAAACAGAAAGGGAAAGGGGGATGCCTAGTCAGTTATACAAACAGAAAGGGAAAGGGGGGATGCCTAGGCGTTATACAACAGAAAGGGGAATACCTAGTCAGTTATACAGACAGAAAGGGGGATACCTAGTCGTTATTCACAACAGAAAGGGGGAAAGGGGGATACCTGATCGTTTTACAACAGGAAGGGAAGGGGATACCTAGTCAAGTTTATAACCATTTCATATACGAAATATATCATTATACAACAGAAGGGGGGATGCCTGGTCAAAGTTATACAACAGAAAGGGGAATACTCTATCAGTTATACAAAAAGGGATACTAGTCATTGTACAACAAAAAGGGGGATACTAGTCAGTTATACAACAGGAAAGGGGATACCTAATCAATTATACAACAGGTTTACTAGTCAGTTATATCAACAGAAAGGAAAAGGGGGATACCTAGTCAGTTATATCAACAAGAAAGGGAAAGGGGGGATACCTAGTCAGTTAATATACAACAGAAAGGAAAGGGGATACCTAGTCAATTATACATCGGAAAGGGGAAGGATACCTAGTCCGTTATACAACAGAAAGGGAAAGGGGATGCCTAGTCAGTTATACAACAGAAAAATGGAATTACCTAGTCAGTTATACAACAGAAAGGGGGATACCTAGTCAGTCGGCCAACAGAAAGGAAGGGGGGATACCTAGTCAGTTATACAACAGAAAGGGGGATACCTAATCAATGTATACAACAGAAAGGGAAAGGGGGATACCTAGTCAGTTATACAACAAAGGGAAAGGGGTACCTAGTCAGTTGTCACAACAGAAAGGGAAAGGGGGATACCTAATCAGTTATACAAAAAAGGAAAGATACCTATCAGTTATACAACGGAAAGGGATTACTGATCTTATACCTCTAGTCAGTTATACAACAGAAAAGGGGATACCAAGTCAGTTATACAACAAGAAAGGGAAAGGGATACCTAGTCAGTTATACAACGGAAAGGGGGGGAGAGAACAGAAAGGAAAGGGGATACCTGGCAGTTTATACAACACAGGGAATTCCTAGTCAATTGTTACAACAAGAAAGGGGGCACCGAACAAATATACAACAGAAAGGGAAAGGGGATGACCATCAGTTATACAACAGAAAGGGGATACCTAAGTCAATTATTACAACAGAGCGGAAAGGGGATACCTAGTCATTATACAAACAGAAAGGTGGGGGATAACTAGTCAGTTATACAACAGAAAGGGAAAGGGGGGATACCTAATCAGTTATACAACAAACAAGAAAGGGGTAATTCCTAGTCAGTTATACAAACAACAGAAAGGGGGATACCTAATAAATTATACAATCCATAAAGGAGTTCAGTCAGTTGTACAACCAGAAAGGAAAGGATACCTAGTCAATTACTTATACAAACAGAGCGAAAGGGATACTAATCCTTACAACAGAAAGGGAAAGGGGATACCTAGTCAAGTTATACAACAGAAAGGGAAAGGGGATACCTAGTCAGTTATACAACAGAAAAAGGGGATACCTAGTCAATTATTACAACAGAAAGGGAAAGGGGGATGCCTAGTCAGTTATACAACAAAAGAAAAGGGGGATACCTAGTCAATTTTACACAACAGAAAGGAAAGGGGAATGCCTAGTCAGTTTATACACACAAACAGAAAAAGGAAATACCTAATCATTCAGCCTTATACAACAAGGAAAGGGGATACCTAGTCAGTTAACCAACAGAAAGGGAAGGGGATACCGAACCTGCTCTACAACAGAAAGGGAAAGGTACCTAGTCCGTTGCACAAAAGAAAGGGAAAGGGGGATACCTGTCAGTTACAACAACAGAAAGGGAAAGGGGGTACCTAGTCAGTTATACAACAGAAAGGGAAAGGGGGTACCTAGTCAGTTATACAACAGAAAGGGTTTACAGTCATGTTATACAACAGAACGGAAACTGGGGATACGGTCAGTAACAACAGAAAAGGGGATACCTAGTCAGTTGCAGCCAACAGAAAGGGAAAGGGGGGATAACTAGTCAGATACAACAGAAAGGGTGATACTTCAGTCAATTGTACATCAGAAAGGAAAGGGGATACCTAGTCAAATATACAACAAAGGAAAGGGGGGATACCTAGTCAGTTATACACAATAACAAAGGAGGGATACCTAGTCAATTATACAACAAAGGAAAGGGGATACCTGTCGAGTTACCACAACAGGAAGGGGATACCTAGTCAGTTACCTACAATAGAAAGGTTGATGCCTAGTCAGTTATACAACAGAAATTGAAGAGGGGGGATACCTAGTCAGTTATAAAACAGAAAGGGGGAAATTCTAGTCAAGTTATACAACAGACAGGAAAGGGATACCTAATCAGTTATGCTCCCTAAAACAGAAAGGATACCTAATCAGTTATATGCACAACAGAAAGGGATACCTAGTCCACACAACAGAGCGGAAAGGGATACCCAGTCAGTTATACAACAGAGGGAAAAAGGGGGATACCTAGTCAGACATACAACAGAAAGGAAAGGGGGGATACCTAATCAATATACAACAGAAAGGGAAAGGGGGATACCTAGTCAGTTATACTCCTGAACAGAAAGGGAAAGGGGGAGTACCTAGTCAAGTTATACAACAGAGGGAAAGGGGATACCCATTCAACAATACACAACAGAAAGGAAAGGGGGATACCTAACAATTATAACAAACAGAAAGAAAGGTTACCGAATCAATTATAACAACAGAAAGGGGGATACCTAGTCAATTACTTAAAACAGAAAGGTCAGTTATACCAACATAAGAAAGAGAAAGGGGATATCTAAGTCAGTTGTACAAACAGAAAGGGAGAAAAAGGGGGATACTAATCCAGCTCAATTATAACAAACCATTGTAACAAAAAGAGAAAGGATAACCAGTCAATTATAAACAGAAAGGGGTATACCCTATCAATTTACCTATAAAAAGAGAAAGGGGGATTCCCGTCATTATACAACGAAAGGAGAGGGGATCCTATCAATATAACAACGAGCGAGTAGAAGGGGGATGCCTAGTCATTATAACAACAGAAAGGGCGAATTACCTAGTCACTTATATACAACAGAAAGGGGATATAGAACAGTTATACGTAACAGAAAGGGGGGGATACCTAGTCAATTAACCACAAACAGAAAGGGGGGATACCTAGTCAGTTGTATACGGAAAGGGGATACCTAATCAAATATGCACAACAGAGAAGGTACAGTGGTTCATACAACAAACACAGAGATTACGCCTTCAATTATACAAACAGAGCGAAGGGGATGCCTAGTCAATTATACAAACAACAGAAAAGGAATTACCCAGTCAATTATACAACAAAGAAAGGGGGGATACCTAGTCAGTTTAACCACAACAGAAAGGGAAGGGGGATACCTAGTCAGTTTTACAACAGAAAGGGAAAGGGGGATACCTAATCAGTTTACTAACAGAAAGGATAGAACGAAAGGGGGGATACCTAAATCAATTATAACAAAAGAAAGGGAAAGGGGATGCCCCACAATTATAAAACAGAAGGAATTCCTAGAACAATTAACAACAGAAAGGGGATACCTAGTCAGTTGAGTGCCACAACCCCTAAGAAAGGGGATACTAGTCAGTTAACAACAGAAAGGGGTCAGTCGTTATAGGGAAATGGATAACAACAGATACCTAGTCAGTTATACAACAGAAAGGGGGATACCTAGTCAATTATACAACAGAAAGGGAAAGGGGCATACCTAGTCAGTTTACAACAACAGGGAAAGGGGAATACCTAGTCAGTTATATCAACAGGAAAGGGGGATACCTAGTCAAGTTATACAACAGAAAGGAAAAGGGGATACCTAGTCAGTTATACACGGAAAGGGAAAGGATACCTATTCCGTTATACAACAAAAGGGCCTAGTCAGTTATACAACAGAAAGGGTGATACCTAGTCAGTTATACAACAGAAAGGGGATACCTAGTCAGTTATACAACGAGAAAGGAAAGGGGATACCTAGTCAGTTACTACAACAGAAAGGGGGATACCTAATATATTGTACAACAGAAAGGAAAGGGGGATACCTTCAGTCGGTTATCAACAAGAAAGGGGGGGATACCTAGTCAATTTCACAACAGAAAGGGAAGAGGATACACAACAAAACAGGAAAGGATACCTAGTCAGTTATACAACGGAAAGGGGTGGGATACCTAGTCAGTTATACAACAGAAAGGGAAAGGGGGATACTCTAGTCAGTTATAGCAACAGAAAGGGGGGATGCCTAGTCGTTATACAACAGAAAGGAAAGGGGGACCCTAGTCAGTTATACAACAGAAAGGGAAATACAAAAGGGGGATGCCTAGTCAGTTATACAACAAAAGGAATACCCGAACAATTACCGAGACTTTTTTCCCTCAGAGAGCGAAAGGGGATACCTAGTCAGTTATACAACAGAAAGGATACCAAGTCAGTGCTCTTTATACAACAGAAAGGGGAGACTACCCTAGTCATTACTCCATTTACAACAGAAAGGGGATACCTACTCAGTTAGTACTAAACAGGAGTGGATGCCTAAAGTCAGTTATACAACAGAAAGGAAAGGGGGATACCCATCAGTTATACAACAGATTGCGGAGGGGAAATCCTAGTCAGTTATACAACAGAAAGGGGGATACCTAGTAAGTTATACAACAGAAAGGGGGATACCTAGTCAGTTGTACCAACAGAAAGGGAAAGGGGGATAACCTAGTCCATATACAACAGAAAGGGAAAGGATACCTAGTCCGTTATACAACAAAGGAAAGGGGGGATGCCTAGTCAGTTATACAACAGAAAGGGAAATGGGGATACCCTAGTCAGTTATACAACAGAAAGGGGGATACCTAGTCAGTTGCAACAGAAAGCGAAAGGTACCTAGTCAGTTATACAACAGAAAGGGTGTTAACCAGTCAATTGTACAACAGAAAGGGAAAAGGGGGATACCTAGTCAGTTATACAACAAAGGGAAAGGGGGGATACCTAATCAGTTATACTGGAAAGGGGGATACCTAGTCAGTTACTTACAACAGAAAGGAACGGTTACCCTAGTCACTTATACAACAGAAAGGGGATACCTAGTCAATTATACACAAGAAAGGGACAGGGGGGATACCTAGTCAGTTATACAACAGAAAGGGGGGATACCCAGTCAGTTGCCACAACAGAAAGGGTATACCTAGTCAGTTATACAACAGAAAGGGTTACAGTCAGTTATACAACAGAAAGGGGGATACCTAGTCAATTATACAACAGAAAGGGGGTACCCTAGTCAGTTATACAACAGAAAGGGAAAGGGGGATACCTAGTCAGTTATACAACAGAAAGGGGGATACCTAGTCAGTTATACAACAAAGGAAAGGGGGATACCTAGTCAGTTATACAACAGAAAGGGGGGATACCTAGTCAGTTATACAACAGAAAGGGGGGATACCTAGTCAGTTATACAACAGAAAGGTTGATGCCTAGTCATATACAACAGAAATGAAAGGGGGATACCTAGTCAGTTATAAAACAGAAAGGGAAGGGATGCCTAGTCAGTTATACAACAGACAGGGAAAGGGGGAATACCTAGTCAGTTATACAACAGAAAGGGGGGATACCTAGTCAGTTATACAACAGAATGGGGGATACCTAGTCAGTTATACAACAGAAAGGGGGGATACCTAGTCAGTTATACAAACAGAAAGGAAAGGGGATACCTAGTCAGTTGTACAACAGAAAGGGAAAGGGGGATACCTAATCAGTTATACAACAGAAATGAGAATACCTAGTCAGTTATACAACAGAAAGGGGGTACCTAGTAATTATACAACAGAAAGGGAAAGTGGGATACCTAGTCAGTTATACAACAGAAAGGGGGGATACCTAGTCAGTTATACAACAGAAAAGGGGGGATACCTAGTGAGTTCATCACAGAAAGGGGGGATACCTAGTCAGTTATACAACAGAAAGGGAAAGGGGGGATGTCTAGTCATTATACAACAGAAAGGGAAAGGGGGATGTCTAGTCAGTTATACAACAGAAAGTGAAAGGGGGGATACCTAGTCAGTTATACAACAGAAAGGGGGGATTACCTAGTCAGTTGTACAAACAGAAAGGGAAAGGGGGGATACCTAGTCAGTTATACAACAGAAAGGTATACCTAGTCAGTTGCACAACAGAAAGGGAAAGGGGGGATACCTAGTCAGTTATACCAACAGAAAGGGGGATACCTAGTCAATTATACAACAGAAAGGGAAAGGGGGGATACCTAGTCAGTTATACAACAGAAAGGAACGGGGTTACCTAGTCAGTTATACAACAGAAAGGGGATACCTAGTCAATTATACATAAGAAAGGGACAGGGGGGATACCTAGTCAGTTATACAACAGAAAGGGGGGATACCTAGTCAGTTGTACAACAGAAAGGGGGATTACCTAGTCAATTATAACAACGAGAAAGGGGGTTACCTAGTCAGTTATACAACAGAAAAGGTTTACCTAGTCAGTTATACTAACAGAAAGGGGGGATACCTAGTCAATTATACAACAGAAAGGGGGGGTACCTAGTCAGTTATACAACAGAAAGGGAAAGGGGATACCTAGTCAGTTATACAACAGAAAGGGGATACCTAGTCAGTTAACAACGAGGGAAAGGATACCGATCAAAATTATACAACAGAAAGGAAAAGGGGGGATACCCAGTCAGTTATACAAAAGAAAGGGGATACCTAGTCAGTTATAAAACAGAAAGGGGGATACCTAAGTCAGTTATACAACAGAAAGGGGGGATACCTAGTCATTGTACAACAGAAAGGGAAAGGGGATACCTAGTCAGTTATACAACAGAAAGGGAAAGGGGATACCTAGTCAGTTATGACAACAGAAAGGAAAGGGATACCTAGTCAGTTACAAACAGAAAGTGCACCTAATCAGTTATACAACAGAAAGGAAAGGGGGATACCTAGTCAGTTATAAACAGAAAGGGGGCATACCTAGTCAGTTATACAACAGAAAGGTGGATGCCTAGTCAGTTATACAACAGAAAGGGAAAGGGGGGATACCTAGTCAGTTATACAACAGAAAGGGAAAGGGGGGATGCCCTAGGCAGTTATACAACAGAAAGGGGATACCTAGTCAGTTATACAACAGAAAGGGGGATACCGAATAGTTATACAACAGAAAGGGGGGATACCTAGTCAGTTATACAACAGAAAGGGAAAGGGGATACCTAGTCAGTTGTACAACAGAAAGGGAAAGGGGGATACCTAGTCAGTTATAAAACAGAAAGGGAAAGGGGACGTAGTCAGTTATACAACAGAAAGGGAAAGGGGGTACCCTGAGTCAGTTATACAACAGAAAGGAAAGGGGGATACCTAGTCCGTTATACAACAAAGGGAAAGGGGGATGCCAATCAGTTATACAACAGAAAGGGAAATGGGGATACCTATCAGTTATACAACAGAAAAGGGATACCTAGTCAGTTGTACAAACAGAAAGGGAAAGGGGGGATACCTAGTCAGTTATACAACAGAAAGGGTGACCTAGTCAATTGTACAACAGAAAGGGAAAGGGGGGATACCTAGTCAGTATACAACAAAGGGAAAGGGGGGATACCTAGTCAGTTATACAACGGAAAGGGGGGATACCTAGTCAGTTATACAACGAAAGGGGGGATACCTAGTCAGTTATACAACAGAAAGGGAAAGGGGAACCTATCACAACAGGAAGGGGATACCTATCAGTTGAAAGGGGGGATACAAGTCAGTTATACAACAGAAAGGGGGGGATACCTAGTCAGTTATACAACAGAAAGGTGGATGCCTAGTCAGTTATACAACAGAAAGGGAAAGGGGGGATACCTAGTCAGTTATACAACAGAAAGGGAAAGGGGGGATGCCTAAGTCAGTTATACAAACAGACAGGACAGGGGGATACCTAGTCAGTTATACAACAAGAAAGGGGGGATACCTAGTCAGTTATACAACAGAAAGGTGGATACCTAGTCAGTTATACAACAGAAAGGGAAAGGGGGATACCTAGTCAGTTGTACAACAGAAAGGGAAAGGGGGATACCTAGTCAGTTATACAACAGAAAGAGAATACCTAGTCAGTTATACAACAGAAAGGGGGGTACCTAGTCAGTTATACAACAGAAAGGGAAAGTGGGATACCTAGTCAGTTATACAACAGAAAGGGGGGATACCTAGTCAGTTATACAACAGAAAGGGGGGGATCCCTAGTCAGTTATACAACAGAAAGGGGGGTTACCTAGTCAGTTATACAAAAGAAAGGGAAAGGGGGGATGTCTAGTCAGTTATACAACAGAAAGGGAAAGGGGGGATGTCTAGTCAGTTATACAACAGAAAGGGAAAGGGGGATGTCGAGTCAGTTATACAACAGAAGTGAAAGGGGGGATACCTAGTCAGTTACAACAGAAAGGAAAAGGGGATACCGATTACACAACAGAAAGGGGTATACCTAGTCAGTTGTAAACAGAAAGGGAAAGGGGGGATACCGAATCAGTTATACAACAGAAAGGGGGATACCTAGTCAATTATACAACAGAAAGGGAAAGGGGGATACCTAGTCAGTTATACAACAGAAATGGAACGGGGTTACCTAGTCAGTTGTACAACAGAAAGGGAATACCTAGTCAGTTATACAACAGAGGTTACCTAGTCAGTTATACAACAGAAAGGGGATACCTAGTAAACTATACAACAGAAAGGGGGGTACCTAGTCAGTTATACAACAGAAAGGAAAGGGGGATACCTAGTCAGTTATACAACAGAAAGGGGGGATACCTAGTCAGTTATACAACAAAGGGAAAGGGGAGTACCTAGTCAGTTTACAACAGAAAGGGGGGATAACTAGTCAAGTTATACAACAGAAAGGGGGATACCTAGTCAGTTATACAACAGAAAGGAAAGGGGGGATACCATCAGTTACACAAACAGAAAGGAAAGGGGGGATACCTAGTCAGTTATACAAAAGAAAGGGGGGGGATACCTAGTCAGTTATAAAACAGAAAGGGGATACCTAAGTCAGTTATACAACAGAAAGGGGGGATACCTAGTCAGTTGTACAACAGAAAGGGAAAGGGGGGATACCGAATCAGTTATACAACAGAAAGGGAAAAGGATACCTATATAAACAGAAAGGGCAATAGTCAATTATACAACAGAAAGGGAAAGGGGGATACCTAGTCAGTTATACAACAGAAAGGGAAAGGGGGGATACCTAGTCAGTTATAAAACAGAAAGGGGGGATGCCTAGTCAGTTATACAACAGAAAGGAAAGGGGGGATACCTAGTCAGATTAACAACAGAAAGGGAAAGGGGATGCCTAGGCAGTTATACAACAGAAAGGGGAATACCTAGTCAGTTATACAAACAGAAAGGGGATACCTAGTCAGTTATACAACAGAAAGGGGGGATACCTAGTCAGTTATACAACAGAAAGGGAAAGGGGGGATACCTAGTCAGTTATACAACAGAAAGGGGGGGGATACCTAGTCAGTTATACAACAAAGGGAAAGAGGGATACCAATCAGTTATACAACAGAAAGGGGGGGGATACCTAGTCAGTTATACAACAGAAAGGGGGGATACCTAGTCAGTTATACAACAGAAAGGGAAAGGGGGATACCGAACAATATACAACAGAAAGGGAAAGGGGGATACCTAGTCAGTTATACAAAAGAAAGGGGGGATACGCACTAGTCATTATAAAACAGAAAGGGGATACCTAGTCAATTATACAACAGAAAGGGGGATACCTAGTCAGTTATACAACAGAAAGGGAAAGGGATACCTGATCAGTTATCAACAGAAGGGAAAGGATACCTAGTCAGTTATACAACAGAAAGGGGGACCTAGTCAGATATACAAACAGAAAGGGAGGGGGATCTAATCAGTTATACAACAGAAAGGGAAAGGGGTTTACCGAGTCAGTTATAAAACAGAAAGGGGGGATGCCTAGTCAGTTATACAACAGAAAGGGAAAGGGGGGATACCTAGTCAGTTATACAACAGAAAGGGAAAGGGGGATGCCTAGGCAGTTATACAACAGAAAGGGGAATACCGAATCAATTATACAACAGAAAGGGGGGATACCCATCAGTTATACAACAGAAAGGGGGATACCAAAGTCAGTTATACAACAGAAAGGGAAAGGGGGATACCTAGTCAGTTATACAACAGAAAGGGGGATACCTAGTCAGTTATACAACAGAAAGGGGGGATACCTAGTCAGTTGTACAACAGAAAGGGAAAGGGGATACCTAGTCAGTTATACAACAGAAAGGGAAAGGGGATACCTAGTCAGTTATACAACAGAAAGGGGGGATACCTATCAATTATACAACAGAAAGGAAAGGGGGATACCTAGTCAGTTATACAACAGAAAGGGAAAGGGGGATACCTAGTCAGTTATAAAACAGAAAGGGGGGATACCTAGTCAGTTAAACAGAAAGTGGATGCCTAGTCAGTTATACAACAGAAAGGGAAGGGGGGATACCTAGTCAGTTATACAACAGAAAGGGAAAGGGGGGGGATGCCTAGGCAGTTATACAACAGAAAGGGAATACCTAGTCAGTTATACAACAGAAAGGGGGGATACCTAGTCAGTTATACAACAGAAGGGGGATACCTAGTCAGTTATACAACAGAAAGGGAAAGGGGGGATACCTAGTCAGTTATACAACAGAAAGGGGGGATACCTAGTCAGTTATACAACAGAAAGGGGGGGATACCTAGTCAGTTATACAACAGAAAGGGGGGATACCTAGTCAGTTATACAACAGAAAGGAAAGGGGGATACCTAGTCAGTTATACAACAGAAAGGGGGATACCTAATCAGTTATACAACAGAAAGGTAAAGGGGGGATACCTAGTCAGTTATACAAACAGAAAGGGGGTACCTAATCAGTTATACAACAGAAAGGGGGGATACCTAGTCAATTATACAACAGAAAGGGAAAGGGGGGATACCTAGTCAGTTATACAACAGAAAGGGAAAGGGGGGATACCTAGTCAGTTATACAACAGAAAGGGAAAGGGTGGATACCTAGTCAGTTATACAAAAGAAAGGGGGGGGATACCTAGTCAGTTATAAAACAGAAAGGGGGATACCTAGTCAGTTATACAACAGAAAGGGGGATACCTAGTCAGTTGTACAACAGAAAGGGAAAGGGGATACCTAGTCAATTATACAACAGAAAGGAAAGGGGATACCTAGTCAGTTATACAACAGAAAGGGGGGATACCTAGTCAGTTATACAACAGAAAGGGGGGATACCTAGTCAGTTATACAACAGAAAGGAAAGGGGGGGATGTCTAGTCAGTTATACAACAGAAAGGGAAAGGGGGATGTCTAGTCAGTTATACAACAGAAAGTGAAAGAGGATACCTAGTCAGTTATACAACAGAAAGGGGGGGATACCTAGTCGTTGTACAACAGAAAGGGAAAGGGGGATACCTAGTCAGTTATACAACAGAAAGGGGGATACCTAGTCAGTTGATACAACAGAAAGGGAAAGGGGGATACCTAGTCAGTTATACAACAGAAAGGGGGATACCTAGTCAATTATACAACAGAAAGGGAAAGGGGGGATACCTAGTCAGTTATACAACAGAAAGGGAATGGGGTTACCTAGTCACTTATACAACAGAAAGGGGATACCTAGTCAATTATACATAAGAAAGGGACAGGGGGATACCCTAGTCAGTTATACAACAGAAAGGGGGATACCTAGTCAGTTGTACAACAGAAAGGGATACCTAGTCAGTTATACAACAGAAAGGGGGTTACCTAGTCAGTTATACAACAGAAAGGGGGATACCTAGTCAATTATACAACAGAAAGGGGGGTACCTAGTCAGTTATACAACAGAAAGGGAGAGGGGGATACCTAGTCAGTTATACAACAGAAAGGGGGGATACCTAGTCAGTTATACAACAGAAGGGGGGGATACCTAGTCAGTTATACAACAGAAAGGGGGGATACCTAGTCAGTTATACAACAGAAAGGGAAAGGGGGATACCTAGTCAGTTATACAACAGAAAGGGAAAGGGGGATACCTAGTCAGTTATACAACAAAGGGAAAGGGGGGACGCCTAGTCAGTTATACAACAGAAAGGTGAATACCTAGTCAGTTATACAACAGAAAGGGGGATACCTAGTCAATTATACAACAGAAAGGGGATACCTAGTCAGTTATACAACAGAAAGGGGATACCTAGTCAATTATACAACAGAAAGGGGGGATACCTAGTCAGTTATACAACAGAAAGGGGGGGATACCTAGTCAGTTATACAACAGAAAGGGAAAGGGGGATGTCTAGTCAGTTATACAACAGAAAGGGAAAGGGGGGATGTCTAGTCAGTTATACAACAGAAAGGGAAAGGGGGATGTCTAGTCAGTTATACAACAGAAATTGAAAGGGGGGATACCTAGTCAGTTGTACAACAGAAAGGGAACGGGGTTACCTAGTCACTTATACAACAGAAAGGGGATACCTAGTCAATTATACATAAGAAAGGGACAGGGGGATACCTAGTCAGTTACACAACAGAAAGGGGGGATACCTAGTCAGTTGTACAACAGAAAGGGGATACCTAGTCAGTTATACAACAGAAAGGGGTTACCTAGTCAGTTATACAACAGAAAGGGGGATACCTAGTCAATTATACAACAGAAAGGGGGGGTACCTAGTCAGTTATACAACGAAAGGGAAAGGGGGATACCTAGTCAGTTATACAACAGAAAGGGGATACCTAGTCAGTTATACAACAAAGGGAAAGGGGGATACCTAGTCAGTTATACAACAGAAAGGGGGGGGATACCTAGTCAGTTATACAACAGAAAGGGGGGATACCCAGTCAGTTATACAACAGAAAGGGAAAGGGGGGATACCTAGTCAGTTATACAACAGAAAGGAAAGGGGATACCTAGTCAGTTATAAAACAGAAAGGGGGGATGCCTAGTCGGTTATACAACAGAAAGGAAAAGGGGGGATACCTAGTCAGTTATACAACAGAAAGGGAAAGGGATGCCTAGGCAGTTATACAACAGAAAGGGGAATACCTAGTCAGTTATACAACAGAAAGGGGGGATACCTAGTCAGTTATACAACAGAAAGGGGGGGGATACCTAGTCAGTTATACAACAGAAAGGAAAGGGGGGATACCTAGTCAGTTATACAACAGAAAGGGGGGATACCTAGTCAGTTATACAACAGAAAGGGGGGATACCTAGTCAGTTGTACAACAGAAAGGGAAAGGGGATACCTAGTCAGTTATACAACAGAAAGGGAAAGGGGATACCTAGTCAGTTATACAACAGAAAGGGGGTACCTAGTCAGTTATACAACAGAAAGGGAAAGGGGATACCTAGTCAGTTATACAACAGAAAGGGAAAGGGGGATACCTAGTCAGTTATAAAACAGAAAGGGGGGATACCTAGTCAGTTATACAACAGAAAGGTGGATACCTAGTCAGTTATACAACAGAAAGGGAAAGGGGGATACCTAGTCAGTTATACAACAGAAAGGGAAAGGGGGATGCCTAGGCAGTTATACAACAGAAAGGGGAATACCTAGTCAGTTATACAACAGAAAGGGGGGATACCTAGTCAGTTATACAACAGAAAGGGGGGATACCTAGTCAGTTATACAACAGAAAGGGAAAGGGGGATACCTAGTCAGTTATACAACAGAAAGGGGGGATACCTAGTCAGTTATAGAACAGAAAGGGGGGATACCTAGTCAGTTATACAACAGAAAGGGGGGATACCGAGTCAGTTATACAACAGAAAGGGAAAGGGGGATACCCTAGTCAGTTATACAACAGAAAGGGGGGATACCTAGTCAGTTATACAACAGAAAGGTAAAGGGGATACCTAGTCAGTTATACAACAGAAAGGGGGGGTACCTAGTCAGTTATACAACAGAAAGGGGGGATACCTAGTCAGTTATACAACAGAAAGGGAAAGGGGGGATACCTAGTCAGTTATACAACAGAAAGGGAAAGGGGGGGATACCTAGTCAGTTATACAACAGAAAGGGAAAGGGTGGATACCTAGTCAGTTATACAAAAGAAAGGGGGATACCTAGTCAGTTATAAAACAGAAAGGGGGGATACCTAGTCAGTTATACAACAGAAAGGGGGGATACCTAGTCAGTTGTACAACAGAAAGGGAAAGGGATACCTAGTCAGTTATACAACAGAAAGGGAAAGGGGGATACCTAGTCAGTTATACAACAGAAAGGGGGGATACCTAGTCAGTTATACAACAGAAAGGGGGGGGATACCTAGTCAGTTATACAACAGAAAGGAAAGGGGATGTCTAGTCAGTTATACAACAGAAAGGGAAAGGGGGATGTCTAGTCAGTATACAACAGAAAGTGAAAGGGGGATACCTAGTCAGTTATACAACAGAAAGGGGGGATACCTAGTCAGTTGTACAACAGAAAGGGAAAGGGGGGATACCTAGTCAGTTATACAACAGAAAGGGGGATACCTAGTCAGTTGTACAACAGAAAGGGAAAGGGGGGATACCTAGTCAGTTATACAACAGAAAGGGGGGATACCTAGTCAATTATACAACAGAAAGGGAAAGGGGGGATACCTAGTCAGTTATACAACAGAAAGGGAATGGGGGTTACCTAGTCACTTATACAACAGAAAGGGGATACCTAGTCAATTATACATAAGAAAGGGACAGGGGGGGATACCTAGTCAGTTATACAACAGAAAGGGGGATACCTAGTCAGTTGTACAACAGAAAGGGGGGATACCCTAGTCAGTTATACAACAGAAAGGGGGTTACCTAGTCAGTTATACAACAGAAAGGGGGATACCTAGTCAATTATACAACAGAAAGGGGGGGTACCTAGTCAGTTATACAACAGAAAGGAGAGGGGGATACCTAGTCAGTTATACAACAGAAAGGGGGGATACCTAGTCAGTTATACAACAGAAAGGGGGGGATACCTAGTCAGTTATACAACAGAAAGGGGGGATACCTAGTCAGTTATACAACAGAAAGGGAAAGGGGGGATACCTAGTCAGTTATACAACAGAAAGGGAAAGGGGGGATACCTAGTCAGTTATACAACAAAGGGAAAGGGGGGACGCCTAGTCAGTTATACAACAGAAAGGTGAATACCTAGTCAGTTATACAACAGAAAGGGGGATACCTAGTCAGTTATACAACAGAAAGGGGGATACCTAGTCAGTTATACAACAGAAAGGGGGATACCTAGTCAATTATACAACAGAAAGGGGGATACCTAGTCAGTTATACAACAGAAAGGGGGGATACCTAGTCAGTTATACAACAGAAAGGGAAAGGGGGGGATGTCTAGTCAGTTATACAACAGAAAGGGAAAGGGGGGATGTCTAGTCAGTTATACAACAGAAAGGAAAGGGGGATGTCTAGTCAGTTATACAACAGAAATTGAAAGGGGGGATACCTAGTCAGTTGTACAACAGAAAGGGAACGGGGGTTACCTAGTCACTTATACAACAGAAAGGGGATACCTAGTCAATTATACATAAGAAAGGGACAGGGGGATACCTAGTCAGTTATACAACAGAAAGGGGGATACCTAGTCAGTTGTACAACAGAAAGGGGGATACCTAGTCAGTTATACAACAGAAAGGGGGTTACCTAGTCAGTTATACAACAGAAAGGGGGGATACCTAGTCAATTATACAACAGAAAGGGGGGGTACCTAGTCAGTTATACAACAGAAAGGGAAAGGGGGATACCTAGTCAGTTATACAACAGAAAGGGGATACCTAGTCAGTTATACAACAAAGGGAAAGGGGATACCTAGTCAGTTATACAACAGAAAGGGGGGATACCTAGTCAGTTATACAACAGAAAGGGGGGATACCTAGTCAGTTATACAACAAAGGGGGGATACCTAGTCAGTTATACAACAGAAAGGGGGGATACCTAGTCAATTATACAACAGAAAGGGAAAGGGGGATGCCTAGTCAGTTATACAACAAAGGAAAGGGGGATGCCTAGTCAGTTATACAACAGAAAGGTGAATACCTAGTCAGTTATACAACAGAAAGGGGGGATACCTAGTCAGTTATACAACAGAAAGGGAAAGGGGGGATGTCTAGTCAGTTATACAACAGAAAGGGAAAGGGGGGGATGTCTAGTCAGTTATACAACAGAAAGTGAAAGGGGGGATACCTAGTCAGTTATACAACAGAAAGGGGGGATACCTAGTCAGTTATACAACAAAGGGGGATACCTAGTCAGTTATACAACAGAAAGGGGGGATACCTAGTCAATTATACAACAGAAAGGGAAAGGGGGGATGCCTAGTCAGTTATACAACAAAGGAAAGGGGGGGATGCCTAGTCAGTTATACAACAGAAAGGTGAATACCTAGTCAGTTATACAACAGAAAGGGGGGATACCTAGTCAGTTATACAACAGAAAGGGAAAGGGGGGATGTCTAGTCAGTTATACAACAGAAAGGGAAAGGGGGGATGTCTAGTCAGTTATACAACAGAAAGTGAAAGGGGGGATACCTAGTCAGTTATACAACAGAAAGGGGGGGATACCTAGTCGGTTATACAACAGAAAGGGGGGATACCTAGTCAGTTATACAACAGAAAGGGGGGATACCTAGTCAGTTATACAACAGAAAGGTAAAGGGGATACCTAGTCAGTTATACAACAGAAAGGGGGGGATACCTAGTCAGTTATACAACAGAAAGGGGGATACCTAGTCAATTATACAACAGAAAGGGAAAGGGGGGATACCTAGTCAGTTATACAGCAAAGGGAAAGGGGGGATGCCTAGTCAGTTATACAACAGAAAGGGGAATACCTAGTCAGTTATACAACAGAAAGGGGGGATACCTAGTCAGTTATACAACAGAAAGGGGGGGATACCTAGTCAGTTATACAACAGAAAGGGGGGATACCTAGTCAGTTATACAACAGAAAGGGAAAGGGGGATACCTAGTCAGTTATACAACAGAAAGGGAAAGGGGGGATACCTAGTCAGTTATACAACAGAAAGGGGTATACCTAGTCAGTTGTACAACAGAAAGGGAAAGGGGGGATACCTAGTCAGTTATACAACAGAAAGGGGGATACCTAGTCAATTATACAACAGAAAGGGGGGTACCTAGTCAATTATACAACAGAAAGGGGGGTACCTAGTCAGTTATACAACAGAAAGGGAAAGGGGGGATACCTAGTCAGTTATACAACAGAAAGGGGGGATACCTAGTCAGTTATACAACAGAAAGGGGGGATACCTAGTCAATTATACAACAGAAAGGGGGGATACCTAGTCAGTTATACAACAGAAAGGGGGGATACCTAGTCAGTTATACAACAGAAAGGGAAAGGGGGGATGTCTAGTCAGTTATACAACAGAAAGGGAAAGGGGGGATGTCTAGTCAGTTATACAACAGAAAGGGAAAGGGGGGATTTCTAGTCAGTTATACAACAGAAAGTGAAACGGGGGATACCTAGTCAGTTGTACAACAGAAAGGGAAAGGGGGATACCTAGTCAGTTATACAACAGAAAGGGGTATAGCTAGTCAGTTGTACAACAGAAAGGGAACGGGGGTTACCTAGTCACTTATACAACAGAAAGGGGATACCTAGTCAATTATACATAAGAAAGGGACAGGGGGGATACCTAGTCGGTTATACAACAGAAAGGGGGGGTACCCAGTCAGTTATACAACAGAAAGGGAAAGGGGATACCTAGTCAGTTATACAACAGAAAGGGGGATACCTAGTCAGTTATACAACAAAGGGAAAGGGGGGATACCTAGTCAGTTATACAACAGAAAGGGGGGATACCTAGTCAGTTATACAACAGAAAGGGGGGATACCTAGTCAGTTATACAACAGAAAGGGGGGATACCTAGTCAGTTATACAACAGAAAGGGGGGATACCTAGTCAATTATACAACAGAAAGGGAAAGGGGGGATGCCTAGTCAGTTATACAACAAAGGAAAGGGGGGATGCCTAGTCAGTTATACAACAGAAAGGTGAATACCTAGTCAGTTATACAACAGAAAGGGGGGATACCTAGTCAGTTATACAACAGAAAGGGGGGGATACCTAGTCAGTTATACAACAGAAAGGGAAAGGGGGGATGTCTAGTCAGTTATACAACAGAAAGGGAAAGGGGGGATGTCTAGTCAGTTATACAACAGAAAGTGAAAGGGGGGATACCTAGTCAGTTATACAACAGAAAGCGGGGATACCTAGTCAGTTATACAACAGAATGGGGGGATACCTAGTCAGTTATACAACAGAAAGGGGGGGGATACCTAGTCAGTTATACAACAGAAAGGTAAAGGGGGATACCTAGTCAGTTATACAACAGAAAGGGGGGATACCTAGTCAGTTATACAACAGAAAGGGGGATACCTAGTCAATTATACAACAGAAAGGGAAAGGGGGGATACCTAGTCAGTTATACAGCAAAGGGAAAGGGGGGATGCCTAGTCAGTTATACAACAGAAAGGGGAATACCTAGTCAGTTATACAACAGAAAGGGGGGGATACCTAGTCAGTTATACAACAGAAAGGGGGGGATACCTAGTCAGTTATACAACAGAAAGGGGGGATACCTAGTCAGTTATACAACAGAAAGGGAAAGGGGGATACCTAGTCAGTTATACAACAGAAAGGGAAAGGGGGGATACCTAGTCAGATATACAACAGAAAGGGGTATACCTAGTCAGTTGTACAACAGAAAGGGAAAGGGGGGATACCTAGTCAGTTATACAACAGAAAGGGGGATACCTAGTCAATTATACAACAGAAAGGGGGGGTACCTAGTCAATTATACAACAGAAAGGGGGGGTACCTAGTCAGTTATACAACAGAAAGGGAAAGGGGGATACCTAGTCAGTTATACAACAGAAAGGGGGATACCTAGTCAGTTATACAACAGAAAGGGGGGGATACCTAGTCAGTTATACAACAGAAAGGGGGGATACCTAGTCAGTTATACAACAGAAAGGGGGGGTACCTAGTCAGTTATACAACAGAAAGGGGGGATACCTAGTCAATTATACAACAAAGGGAAAGGGGGATGCCTAGTCAGTTATACAACAGAAAGGTGAATACCTAGTCAGTTATACAACAGAAAGGGGGGATACCTAGTCAGTTATACAACAGAAAGGGGGGATACCTAGTCAGTTATACAACAGAAAGGGAAAGGGGGGATGTCTAGTCAGTTATACAACAGAAAGGGAAAGGGGATACCTAGTCAGTTATACAACAGAAAGGGGGGGATACCTAGTCAGTTATACAACAGAAAGGGGGGATACCTAGTCAGTTATACAACAGAAAGGGGGGATACCTAGTCAGTTATACAACAGAAAGGGGGGGTACCTAGTCAGTTATACAACAGAAAGGGGGGATACCTAGTCAATTATACAACAAAGGGAAAGGGGGGATGCCTAGTCAGTTATACAACAGAAAGGTGAATACCTAGTCAGTTATACAACAGAAAGGGGGGGATACCTAGTCAGTTATACAACAGAAAGGGGGGATACCTAGTCAGTTATACAACAGAAAGGGAAAGGGGGGATGTCTAGTCAGTTATACAACAGAAAGGGAAAGGGGGATACCTAGTCAGTTATACAACAGAAAGGGGGGATACCTAGTCAGTTATACAACAGAAAGGGGGGATACCTAGTCAGTTATACAACAGAAAGGGGGGATACCTAGTCAGTTATACAACAGAAAGGGAAAGGGGGATACCTAGTCAGTTATACAACAGAAAGGGGGGATACCTAGTCAGTTATACAACAGAAAGGTAAAGGGGGATACCTAGTCAGTTATACAACAGAAAGGGGGATACCTAGTCAATTATACAACAGAAAGGGAAAGGGGGATACCTAGTCAGTTATACAGCAAAGGGAAAGGGGGGATGCCTAGTCAGTTATACAACAGAAAGGGGAATACCTAGTCAGTTATACAACAGAAAGGGGGGGATACCTAGTCAGTTATACAACAGAAAGGGGGGGGATACCTAGTCATTTATACAACAGAAAGGGGGGATACCTAGTCAGTTATACAACAGAAAGGGAAAGGGGGATACCTAGTCAGTTATACAACAGAAAGGGAAAGGGGGATACCTAGTCAGTTATACAACAGAAAGGGGGGGATACCTAGTCAGTTATACAACAGAAAGGGGGGATACCTAGTCAGTTATACAACAGAAAGGGGGGATACCTAGTCAGTTATACAACAGAAAGGGGGGGTACCTAGTCAGTTATACAACAGAAAGGGGGATACCTAGTCAATTATACAACAAAGGGAAAGGGGGATGCCTAGTCAGTTATACAACAGAAAGGTGAATACCTAGTCAGTTATACAACAGAAAGGGGGATACCTAGTCAGTTATACAACAGAAAGGGGGATACCTAGTCAGTTATACAACAGAAAGGGAAAGGGGGGATGTCTAGTCAGTTATACAACAGAAAGGGAAAGGGGGGATACCTAGTCAGTTATACAACAGAAAGGGGGGATACCTAGTCAGTTATACAACAGAAAGGGGGGATACCTAGTCAGTTATACAACAGAAAGGGGGGATACCTAGTCAGTTATACAACAGAAAGGGAAAGGGGGGATACCTAGTCAGTTATACAACAGAAAGGGGGGATACCTAGTCAGTTATACAACAGAAAGGTAAAGGGGGATACCTAGTCAGTTATACAACAGAAAGGGGGGGATACCTAGTCAATTATACAACAGAAAGGGAAAGGGGGGATACCTAGTCAGTTATACAGCAAAGGGAAAGGGGGGATGCCTAGTCAGTTATACAACAGAAAGGGGAATACCTAGTCAGTTATACAACAGAAAGGGGGGGATACCTAGTCAGTTATACAACAGAAAGGGGGGGATACCTAGTCATTTATACAACAGAAAGGGGGGATACCTAGTCAGTTATACAACAGAAAGGGAAAGGGGGATACCTAGTCAGTTATACAACAGAAAGGGAAAGGGGGGATACCTAGTCAGTTATACAACAAAGGGAAAGGGGGGGATGCCTAGTCAGTTATACAACAAAAGGGGAATACCTAGTCAGTTATACAACAGAAAGTGGGGATACCTAGTCAGTTATACAACAGAAAGGGGGATACCTAGTCAATTATACAACAGAAAGGGAAAGGGGGGATACCTAGTCAGTCATACAACAAAGGGAAAGGGGGGATGCCTAGTCAGTTATACAACAGAAAGGGGAATACCTAGTCAGTTATACAACAGAATGGGGGGATACCTATTCAGTTATACAACAGAAAGCGGGGATACCTAGTCAGTTATACAACAGAAAGGGAAAGGGGGATTCTGTTGATGATTAGTTATTTGAGAAGGAGACAAGTCAAGACGCTGGACCGGGTGATTCAGTTTATAGTAAGGCAGTTTATTATGAGACAAAGATATTTGGCAAAGCGTGCACGGACTCCTTCGTTTAGCTCATAGGGAACTAGCAGAAGAGAGCCCCGAAACATAATGTACATCCAATTTATACAATGAAATAACAGTGTGTTGACGTTGAGTCTAGTAGGTCCGCTCTCCTGACTGGTCGATGAGTGGAGGGACGGTCCACTCTCCAGGTGGTGTCGACTTCCCATTGGCCCTTGGCAGTGTCCTTTGTCCTCGGAGTCCAACACACCTAAGTGTGTGTGTGTGTGTGTGTGTGTATTTCTGGTAATTCGTGTCTGGGTGCTTGCGATATTCATGGAATGTTGTTCTTTACACCAGTGGTCAGTTCGTGTGGCTAGGGCTTAAGTCAGCCATCTGTCTCTGGGTGTGGTCGTGATTGGTATCAGTTGGTCGCTCAATATGTCTCTGGAATTTTGTTGTGTGCTGTTGTGAAACATGTTGTGCAAATGCCCTCCTTATATATCATTAGGTAAAACGTTAGATTATCTTTATTACAATACCTAGTCAGTTATACAACAGAAAGGGGGGATACCTAGTCAGTTATACAACAGAAAGGGAAAGGGGGGATGTCTAGTCAGTTATACAACAGAAAGGGAAAGGGGGGATGTCTAGTCAGTTATACAACAGAAAGGGAAAGGGGGGATACCTAGTCAGTTATACAACAGAAAGGGGGGATACCTAGTCAGTTGTACAACAGAAAGGGAAAGGGGGGATACCTAGTCTGGTGGAGACTCTCCTTGTTGTGATGACTTCTGGGGTGGTAATGAGGTTGTGGTGTAGACTCTCCTTGTTGTGATGACTGTACTGGGGTTGTAATGGGGTAGTGGTGGAGACTCCTTGTTGTGATGACTGTACTGGGGTGGTAATGAGGTAGTGGTGGAGACTCTCCTTGTGATGACTGTACTGGGGTGGTATTGAGGTAGTGGTGGAGACTCTCCTTGTTGTGATGACTGTAGTGGGGTTGTAATGAGGTAGTGGTGGAGACTCTCCTTGTTGTGATGACTGTACTGGGGTTGTAATGAGGTAGTGGTGGAGACTCTCCTTGTTGTGATGACTGTAGTGGGGTTGTAATGAGGTATTGGTGGAGACTCTCCTTGTTGTGATGACTGTTCTGGGGTGGTAATGAGGTAGTGGTGTAGACTCTCCTTGTTGTGCTGACTCTACTGGGGTTGTAATGAGGTAGTGGTGGAGACTCTCCTTGTTGTGATGACTGTAGTGGTGGAGACTCTCCTTGTTGTGTTGACTGTAGTGGGGTTGTAATGAGGTAGTGGTGGAGACTACTTGTTGTGATGACTATACTGGGGTTGTAATTTTGTGGAGGCAAAACATAACACTTTTTCAGTCAGTCAGGGATTTCCTCAACAGGCACTCACTACACTCACTGTCTCGGTCTCTCTGTGTGTGTGTGTGTGTGTGTGTGTGTCTCTGTGTGTGTGTGTGTGTGTGTGTGTGTGTGTGTGTGTGTGTGTGCGTGTGTGTGTGTGTGCAGGCTGAGCAGTACTCGGGAGGCGTTGGCAGCATCAGAGAGAGAGATGGAACAACAGAGGAAGCAGCACTCTGTGACCGTAGACAAACTACTTCTGCAGACACACAACCTAGAGACCGCCCTGAAGACTGACCGCCTGGTTATCACTGAAGAGAGGTACACACACACACACACACACACACACACACACACACACACACACACACACACACACACACACACACACAACCTAGAGACCGCCCTGAAGACTGACCGCCTGGTTATCACTGAAGAGAGGTACACACACACAGACACACACACACACACACACACAACCTAGAGACCGCCCTGAAGACTGACCGGCTGGTTATTACTGAAGAGAGGTACACACACACACACACACACACACAAACACCCAGCCTAGAGACTGACCACCTGGTTGTAATCCATATTGTGATAATACCTCTCTGTGTTCCAGGAGGAAGCTAGCCCAGCTGCAGCACGCCTACACCTGTCTCTTTAAGGACTACGACTGCAAACTAAAGACTGAGGTGTGTGTGTGTGTGTGTGTGTGTGTGTGTGTGTGTGTGTGTGTGTGTGTGTGTGTGTGTGTGTGTGTGTTATACCTGCCTACACCTGTCTCTTTAAGGACTACGACTGCAAACTAAAGACTGAGGTGTGTGTGTGTGTGTGTGTGTGTGTGTGTGTGTGTGTGTGTGTGTGTGTGTGTGTGTGTGTGTGTGTGTGTGTATACCTGCCTACACCTGTCTCTTTAAGGACTATGACTGCAAACTAAAGACTGAGGTGTGTGTGTGTGTGTGTGTGTGTGTGTGTGTGTGTGTGTGTGTGTGTGTGTGTGTGTGTGTGTGTGTGTGTGTGTGTGTGTGTGTGTGTGTGTGTGTGTGTGTGTGTGTGTGTATATATACCTGCCTACACCTGTCTCTTTAAGGACTACAACTCCAAACTCAAGACTGAGGTGTGTGGCAGAAGGTGTGTGTGTGGCAGAAGGTGTGTGTGTGTGCAGAAGGTGTGTGTGTGTGTGTATACCTGCCTACACCTGTCTGTTTAAGGACTATGACTCCAAACTAAAGACTGAGGTGTGTGTGTGTGTGTGAGGGAGGAGACATGGTTGTTCGTCTGGAGGAAGCAGAGAGAGCGTTGGCTCTGAAACAGGACCTGATTGACAAGCTGAAGGAAGAGGTGGAGCAACACAGAGGATCTCTAGAAACCGTCCCTGTTCTCACCGCCCAGGTACACCCTCACACCTGTTCTCACCCCAGGTACTCTGTTTCAGCTGTCAGTCTAGCTGTATGGAGAAGGTGCTTTTATCCAAAGTCAACCTCCGTTCTCTACCCACTACCCTGGCATTACAGCCTCCGTTCTCTGTATTCTGTGACCTTCTTAATTTTGTAAATTGAAATAAAGTATTTAAAGTCCTGTCTGTCTGTCTTTTTTTCTGTCTTTTTTTCTTTCTTTTTTTCTTTCTTAGGCTGAGATCTACAAGGCGGACTTCCTAGCGGAGCGGGAGGCCAGAGAGAAGTTGAACCAGAGGAAGGAGGAGCTTCAGGACCAGCTGAACAGAGCGCTGGCAGAGATGGAGCGTCTGAAACAGGAGGAGGCGTCACGGTAACACACACCACACACAGCGCTGGCTGAGATGGAGCGTCTGAAACAGGAGGAGGCGTCACGGTAACACACACACACACACACTGGAATTTTTTATTTTTTTATTTCACCTTTATTTAACCAGGTAGGCCAGTTGAGAACAAGTTCTCATTTAAAACTGCGACCTGGCCAAGATGAAGCAAAGCAGTTCGACACATACAACAACACAGAGTTACACATGGAGTAAACAAACATACAGTCAATAATACAGTAGAAAAATAAGTCTATATACAATGTGAGCAAATGAGGTGAGATAAGGGAGGTAAAGGCAATAAATAGGCCATGGTGGTGAAGTAAATACAATATAGCAATTAAACACTGGAATGGTAGCTTTCACAGTAGATGAGTGTGCAAAGGGCAAAATAAATAAATAAATACAGTATGGGGATGAGGTAGTTGGATGGGCTGTTTACAGATAGCTATGTACAGCTGCAGTGATCTGTGAGCTGCTCTGACAGCTGGTGCTTAAAGCTAGTGAGGTAGATATGAGTCTCCAGCTTCAGAGATTTTTGCAGTTCGTTCCAGTCATTGGCAGCAGAGAACTGGAAGGAGAGGCGGCCAAAGGAGGAATTGGCTTTGGGGGTGACAAGTGAGATATACTGTGAGTCGGGAAAAGTATTTGATCCCCCTGCTGATTTTGTATGTTTGCCCACTGACAAAGAAATGATCAGTCTATAATTTTAATGGTAGGTTTATTTGAACAGTGAGAGACAGAATAACAACAAAAAATCCCGAAAAAGCATGTCAAAAATGTTATAAATTGATTTGCATTTTAATGAGGGAAATAAGTATTTGACCCCCCTCTCAATCAGAAAGATTTCTTGCCTCCCAGGTGTCTTTTATACAGGTAACGAGCTGAGATAACGAGATTTGTCAGTGGGCAAACGTACAAAATCAGCAGGGGATCAAATACTTTTTTCCTTCACTGTACTTGCTGGACCAGCGAGCAGAGATAAGGTGGGACTTTACCTAGCAGGGTCTTGTAGATGAACCTGTAGCCAGTGGGTTTGGCGACGAGTATGAAGCGAGGGCCAGCCAACGAGAGCGTACAGGTCGCAGTGGTGGGTAGTGTATGGGGCTTTGGTGACAAAACGGATGGCACTGTGAGACTGCATCCAATTTGTTGAGTGTTGGAGGCTATTTTGTAAATGACATCGCCGAAGTCGAGGATCGGGTAGGATGGTCAGTTTTACGACGGTATGTTTGAATGGGATGTGTGGATTCAAATGAAGTATTTAATGTGTGTGTGTTGTTTGTTTGTTTGTTTCAGGGCTCGGATGGAGAAGATGCAGCAGAGACACCTGGAGGTCTTCAGACCACCACGACCCCACATCACCCCACAACCAGGTACACATCACCCCCACAACCAGGTACACATCACCCCCACAACCAGGTACACATCACCCCCCACAACCAGGTACACATCACCCCCCACAACCAGGTACACATCACCCCCCACAACCAGGTACACATCACCCCCCACAACCAGGTACACATCACCCCCACAACCAGGTACACATCACTCCCACAACCAGGTACACATCAGCCTCCCACAACCAGGTACACATCACTCCCACAACCAGGTACACATCACCCCCACAACCAGGTACACATATCACCCCCACAACCAGGTACACATATCACCCCACAACCAGGTACACATATCACCCCCACAACCAGGTACACATATCACCCCCACAACCAGGTACACATATCACCCCCACAACCAGGTACACATATCACCCCCACAACCAGGTACACATATCACCCCCACAACCAGGTACACATATCACCCCCACAACCAGGTACACACATCAGCCCCACCACCAGGTACACATCACCCCCACAACCAGGTACACAATCACCCCCACAACCAGGTACAGCATGTGAGCAGAGTTGAGCTGTTGGAAATCCCACTCATCTCTCATGGAGCCACGTCCAACCACTCCGCTCCTGTTCATTAAAATCACCATTTAACCAACACCTTTTTTCTGACTACCTGGACCTTCCAATTGGTTATGAAGTATTGAAACCAAACCATATGATTTGAATGAGAAGTATTACAATCAATATAAAATGGTGACTGTAAGAATAGCTCATCATTCCAAATAGACTACATGTCATATTAAACAGCATATTAACACTCTGAATAGGATACATGTCATATTAACACTCTGAATAGGATACATCATATTAAACAGCATATTAACACTCTGAATAGGATACATGTCATATTAAACAGCATATCAACACTCTGAATAGGATACATGTCATATTAACACTCTGAATAGGATACATGTCATATTAAACAGTATATTAACACTCTGAATAGGATACATGTCATATTAAACAGCATATTAACACTCTGAATAGGATACATGTCATATTATACAGCATATTAACACTCTGAATAGGATACATGTCATATTAACACTCTGAATAGGATACATGTCATATTAAACAGCATATTAACACTGAATAGGATACATGTCATATTAACACTCTGAATAGGATACATGTCATATTAACACTCTGAATAGGATACATGTCATATTAAACAGCATATTAACACTCTGAATAGACTACATGTCATATTAAACAGCATATTAACACTCTGAATAGGATACATGTCATAGTAAACAACAGCATATTAACACTCTGAATAGGATACATGTCATATTAAACAGCATATAAACACTCTGAATAGGATACATGGCATATTAAACAGCATATTAACACTCTGAATAGGATACATGTCATATTAACACTCTGAATAGACTACATGTCATATTAACACTCTGAAAAGGATACATGTCATATTAACACTCTGAATAGACTACATGTCATATTAACACTCGGAATAGGATACATGTCATATTAAACAGCATATTAACACTCTGAATAGGATACATGTCATATTAACACTCTGAATAGGATACATGGCATAGTAAACAGCATATTAACACTCTGAATAGGATACATGTCATATTAACACTCTGAATAGGATACATGTCATATTAAACAGCATATTAACACTCTGAATAGGATACATGTCATATTAAACAGCATATCAACACTCTGAATAGGCTACATGTCATATTAACACTCTGAATCGGATACATGTCATAGTAAACAGCATATTAACACTCTGAATAGTATACATGTCATATTAAACAGTATATTAACACTCTAAATAGGTCAGGAGACAGACAAGGAGTCTAAGAAGGAACTAAATGAATTATTTAGGCTATATTATTTCAGTTGTTTCAAGGCTGTAGTCTACAAAGAAATACATTGTGAAGCATTAGGGAGTGAGACACAATAGGCTGGTAGGGAGATAAAGCTCTCAGCATTTAAACAACATTTACTTGGATTAAAATCATTATAGTCTATACGTTGTGCATATAGGCTGTGACTTACATAGAATTAAATACAAATTAAACAAAAAAGGCCTTATTAGGGTCTTTCATTACATTCTTTTTTATAGATTTTTAGAAACAGGAGTTTGGCCACTCTGGGGCTTCAGACTCATGTGATGGTACCTGGAGAGACGGCCAGTGTCTTCAGACTCGTGATGGTACCTGGAGAGACGGCCAGTGTCTTCAAACTCATGTGATGGTACCTGGAGAGACGGCCACTCTGGGGCTTCAGGCTCATGTGATGGTACCTGGAGAGACGACCAGTCTGGGGCTTCAGGCTCATGTGATGGTACCTGGAGAGACCACCAGTCTGGGGCTTCAGGCTCATGTGATGGTACCTGGAGAGACGGCCACTCTGGGGCTTCAGGCTCATGTGATGGTACCTGGAGAGACGGTCATTGGTGTTTGTTCTTCACTGGTTGCCCTTTTCTTGTGGCAACAGGTCACAAATATTGCTGCTGTGATGGAACACTGTGGTATTTCCCCCAATCGATATGGGAGTTTTCGAAAACAACTCCAGTTTTGGAATTCTTGGTGGATCTGTGTAATCTGAGGGAAATATGTGTCTCTAATATGGTCCTACATTTGTCAGGAGGTTAGGAAGTGCAGCTCAGTTTCCATCTCATGTTGTGGGCAGTGTGCACAGCCTGCCAGGTCTGCCTACGGCGGCCTTTCTCAATAGCAAGGCTATGCTCACTGAGTCTGTACATAGTCAAAGCTTTCCTTAAGTTTGAGTCACAGTGGTCAGTTATTCTGCCAATGTGTACTCTCTGTTTAGTGCCAGATAGCTAGCTAGCTCTCGCTCATAGTAAATAATACAACTAAAGAAAAATGTATAAAACAACAATAAAATGGTAACAGTCAATATTAGAAATATAATAAACATAAAAGACTAAACATAAGTCAGTTATTGCTTACTATGCAGATGTTATTATCCAGTGTCCCTCGGGCTATGTTGCTCCTTCGCCCATGAGTACTTTTTTTCCTTTGGCTTCAATAAGTTACTATTTGTAATTATTTTTTACATCTTAGTCATTTAGCAGACGCTCTTATCCAGAGCGACTTACAGTAGTGAATGCATACATTTAATTTAATTTCATGCATTTAAATTTTTTTGTACTGGCCCCCTGTGGAAATCGAACCCACAACCCTGGCGTTGCAAACACCATGCTCTACCAACTGAGCCACAGGGAAGACTAATAAATAAATGTAATAATGTAATAATAAATGTAGTAATCTCTGTCTCTCTGTCTCATATCCCCAGGGGAATACCTTTAACACTTCCTCGCGCAGCGTGGGATTGTCTGCAGAGGGAGTGGCCGGAGGCGGGGCTGAAGAGCTTCCTGACTACCGCTGTCCAAAGTGCCAGTACCAAGCCCCCCGACATGGACACCCTGCAGATACATGTCATGGACTGTATCCAGTAACACACACACACACACACACACACACACACACACACACACACACACACACACACACTGCAGATACATGTCATGGACTGTATCCAGTAAAACACACACACACACTGCAGATACATGTCATGGACTGTATCCAGTAACACACACACACACACACACACTGCAGATACATGTCATGGACTGTATCCAGTAAAACACACACACACACACACACACACACACACACACACACACACACACACACACACCTGCAGATACATGTCATGGACTGTATCCAGTAGCGCACGACACACACACACACACACACACACACACACACACACACACACTGCAGATACATGTCACACACCTATAAACACACACACTTAGACAGATATGGTGGGGGGGCTGAAACGAGAGTAGATCATCAGAATGATGACGTCATTGTCGTAGACCTCTCTCCTTCTCATCTCTCTCTCTCTACAGTCCTCCCCCACACTCACGCCTCCCTCCCCTCCATATCTCTCTCTCTCTCTCCCCATATCTCTCTCTCTCTCCCCATATCTCTCTCTCTCCCCCATATCAATCTCTCTCTATCAGTCTCTGTCTCTCTCTGTCTCTCTCTCTCTACAGTCCTCCCCCCACACTCACACCTCCCTCCCTCCATATCTCTCTCTCTCCCTCTCTCTCCCCATATCAATCTCTCTCTCTATCAGTCTCTCTCTCTCTCTCTCCCAATATCAATCAATCTCTCTCTCTCTCCACATCCCTCCTTCCTGCTGTCCTTCTCTCTCTCCACATCCCTCCTTCCTGCTATCCCTCTCTCTCTCTCTCTCTCTACATCCCTCCTTCCTGCTCTCTCTCTCTCTCTCTCTCTCTCTCTCTCTCTCTCTCTCTCTCTCTCTCTCTCTCTCTCTCTCTCTCTCTCTCTCTCTCTCTCTCTCTCTCTCTCTCTCTCTCTCTCTCTCTCTCTCTCTCTCTCTCTCTCTCTCTCTCTCTCTCTCTCCCACATCCCTCCTTCCTGCTATCACTCTCAGACTGAAAGTGTAAATGAGTCTTCTTGACCTCCAACACCTTGACCCTGTGTACCAGGGGTGTATTCATTACGGAAACCGTTTAAGAACCAAACTGAAGCAAAAAGAGCAAAACAAGAGTTTCTATTGGACAAATTCCCGGTAGGTCCCTCCCCCGTTTTTTGTTCTGTTTGCTTCAGGTTAGGAAACGTTTCGCAACATATTGAATACCGCCCCGTGGTGTCTGTCAGAATGTGAGCGTATGGTAATTAACCATGGCCATTTGTGTTAATATTGTCTGTAATTCTAGATCTTTCAAGTACAGAGTGTTTTAAATTGTTGTATTGGAGACGTAATAAATATATAAATATTGACATATCACAAAGTTTCGGAAGGTTTTAATTAATATGTTTAGTTTCCTGCTTTACCTGAGCTGAGTGCATGATGGGACACTGGGATGAGACCAAATCCTCATTTCCACAGAAAGATATAACCATGTTTTTCCTGTATTTAGTATGTGGTTTAATCCAAAATATACAAATAAAATCTAGAAGAGAAAGTGAGGTGGTTGATTAAACAATGTGAAAGGATATTTCTGACACCAGTGATGGGGGGAAAAACTCAGGATTTCTAAACCCTTTGGAGGTTTCACCAACCCCCAAAAAACAAACGGTTTATTACTCTGAGCTTTGAACACAGTGACATCTGCTGGTTAGAATGAAATATTATCGTGTTTATTTATTTAGATTCGATGGAAAGGTGTCAGCGTTGGCAATCTAAATGTCGTTAGACTGCGGGGCGGTTCGCATTCTACATCCTGTTTACCCTTTTTTTGGCTCCAGGTTCACTATTTGTTTTCCCAAACTCTGCATCCGTGCTATTATTTAGGATGCGGAAGACAAATGATCATAGGCTCAACTAAATAAAACTCATTATTTGAACAATGATGGGAAAACCTTCGTTTCACAGGAAATCTTTTTTTCAACCATTGCCAGGAATCGATCTTGCTGTCTGATCCCAAATCACGACCCTACCTGCTGAGCTACAGTTCAGGTGCTATAAACAAAATACATTTAATTAAATTAATAAATTAGGTGTCCGGGAGAGGTTCGGTGTTTGAAAACACTGGCATCACGGCCCAATCAGCAGGATCTGGCATAGACCAAATTATTTTCCGATCATTTTTTCATTCAGTTCCACTGTTCCTACCAGCAAAATAAAGTTCTGAACCAGTATGAACCAAAAAATAACGGTTTATATCGTTCCTTTCTGAACCTCTGAAATCGTTTATTTTGTTTTACATTTAGCTTGACATGAAATTACTTCACCAATGGATAGAGCAGCGGGCAAGCTATGTACATGCATTGAACAGACTACCTGACGCTGGACCGGGGCTGCCTGACGCCGGACCGGGGCTGCCTGACGCCGGACCGGGGCTGCCTGACGCCGGACCGGGGCTGCCTGACGCCGGACCGGGGCTGCCTGACGCCGGACCGGAGCTACCTAGAACATGACTCCGTTCCATTACATTATACATAATGCCGCCTAGAGTTTGAGAGCTAGACCAGATTCAGTGGGCAAATGCTCACCTTTGATGGCCACTGGCATGCTGGAGAAGTGTACTCTTCACGGATGAATCCCGATTTCAACTGTACCTTGGCAGATGGCAGACCAGTGTGTATGGCGTCCTGTGAGCGATCTGATGTCAAATTTGAGCCAGGTTTGACTTTGTTTAAACTCATTGAAATTTTGCAAATTGTTAATGTCACCCGGAAGCAAGTTCCAGAGTTGTACTCCTTTCACAGAGAAGGTTGACTGAGCAAGTGCTGTCCTGCACATTGTAATTCTACAGTTACCGTTAGTGCATGTTTATCAAACTTAAGTTGAGTCTAAAATGATTCCGAAATATTTGGAATCTGCTTGATTTGCTCTCCTTTGATCATTATGTTGAGTGATTCTAACATTGGCAGTTTTTTGGAGGAAAAACAAAACAGAGGTCTTCTTGATATGTCAATGTCAAGCAATGTGTTATCAAGCTATTTTACAAGTGAAACCATATGTTGTGTCAACACATCAGTAAATGCAAGACATGTTTTTCCTGCCGCATAAACTACGGTGTCATCAGCATACATCTGGATACTAGCTCCTGGACATACCTCGGGGAAGATCATCTATGTATAAACTAAAAGAAGCGGGCCAAGAACCGATCCTTGTGGGACACCCGTTCTGCTTTCACATTGCCTTTGTCCAATAAACGTTTAAAACGATCAGAAAACAGTTAGCTTTTTGAGTGTTTTACATCCAAAACCAAATTGCTGTGAATGCAAGAATTGATTGTCCTCCAAGTAGGCTATTAATTGCGCTGCAACAACTTTCTTCGGTACCTTTGATAGAATTGGGAGAATGCTAATCGGCCTATAGCTATATGCCTGTCGCTCTTGCTGCTGGTGAATCTCTGATCCACCTCTACACAGATGACACCATTCTGTATACTTCTGGCCCTTCTTTGGACACTGTGTTAACAACCCTCCAGACGAGCTTCAATGCCATACAATTCTCCTTCCGTGGTTTCCAACTGCTCCTAAATACAAGTAAAACTAAATGCATGCTCTTCAACCGATCGCTGCCTGCAACTGCCCGTCTGTCCAGCATCACTTCTCTGGACGGTTCTGACTTAGAATTTGTGGACAACTACAAATACCTATGTCTGGTTAGACTGTAAACTCTCCTTCCAGACTCACATCAATCATCTCCAATCCAAAGTTAAATCTAGAATTGGCTTCCTATTTCGCAACAAAGCATCCCTTCACTCATGCTGCCAAACTTACCCTCGTAAAACTGACCATCCTACCAATCCTCGACTTCGGCGACGTCATTTACAAAATAGCCTCCAATACCCTACTCAACAAGCTGGATGCAGTCTATCACAGTGCCATCCGTTTTGTCACCAAAGCCCCATATACTACCCACCACTGCGACCTGTACGCTCTCGTTGGCTGGCCTTCGCTTCATAATCGTCGCCAAACACATTGGCTCCAGGTCATCTACAAGACCCTGCTAGGTAAAGTCCCACCTTATCTCCGCTCACTGGTCACCATAGCAGCACCCACCTGTAGCACGCGCTCCAGCAGGTATATCTCTCTGGTCACCCCTAAAGCCAACTCCTTTGGTCGTCTCTCCTTCCAGTTCTCTGCTGCCAATGACTGGAACGAACTACAAAAATCTCTGAACTGGAAACACTTATCTCCCTCACTAGCTTTAAGCACCAGCTATCTGAACAGCTCCCAGATCACTGCACCTGCACATAGCCCATCTATAATTTAGCCCAAACTACTACCTCTTCCCCTACTTTATTTATTTATTTATTTATTTTATTTATTTTGCTCCTTTGCACCATATTATTTATATTTTAACTTTGAACTTTCTTCAAATAACAAATCTACCATTCCAGTGTTTTACTTGCTATATTTTATTTACTCTGCCACCATGGCCTTTTTTGCCTTTACCTCCCTTATCTCACATCATTTGCTCACATTGTATATAGTCTTATATTTTTTTCTTTCTACTGCATCATTGATTGTATGTTGTTTTACTCCATGTGTAACTCTGTGTTTTTGTCGAACTGCTTTGCTTTATCTTGGCCAGGTCGCAATTGTAAATGAGAACTTGTTCTCAACTTGCCTACCTGGTTAAATAAAGGTGAAATAAATAAATACAAATATATATGCCTGTTTAACTTCACCCGATTTAAATGGGCATTACCATTTTCCAACCCTGTGGAAACTAGTTCTTATTGACAGATCGATCAGCTGGATGAAAGGCTTGACCAGTATGTCACTGTTACGGTGTCTAAATTAAATCCTTCTTGTCAATAGGTGGTTTTAAAGTGATTCATTATTAGACTTTAAACATTATTAAAGTGGCCAGTGATTCCAAGTCTATGTATATAGGGCAGCAGCCTCTAAGGTGTAGGGTTGCGTAACTGGGGGAGGCCAGCTAGTGATGGCTATTTAAGTTTGATGGCCTTAAGATCGAAGCTGTTTTTCAGTCTCTTGGTCCCAGCTTTCTGTACTGACCTCTCCTTATGGCTGATAGCGCGGTAAACAGGCCAATGGCTCAGGAGGTTTGTCCTGGAGGGCAGGTACAGTTGAAGTTGGAAGTTTACATACACCTTAGCCAATTACATTTAAACTCAGTTTTTCACAATTCCTGACATTTAATCCTAGTAAAAATCCCCATCTTAGGTCAGTTAGGATCACCACTTTATTTTAAGAATGTGAAATGTCAGAATAATAGTAGAGAGAATGATTTATTTCAGCTTTTATTTCTTTCATCACATTCCCAGTGGGTCAGAAGTTTACATATACTCAATTAGTATTTGGTAGCATTGCCTTTTAAATTATTTAACTTGGGTCAAATGTTTCGGGTAGCCTTCCTCAAGCTTCCCACAATAAGTTGGGTGAATTTTGGCCCATTCCTCCTGACAGAGCTGGTGTAACTGAGTCAGGTTTGTAGGCCTCCTTGTTCGCACACACTTTTTCAGTTCTGCCCACAAATGTTCTATAGGTTTGAGGTCTTTGTGATGGCCACTCCAATACCTTGACTTTGTTGTCCTTAAGCCGTTTTGCCACAACTTTGGAAGTATGCTTGGGGTCATTGTCCATTTGGAAGGCCCATTTGCGACCAAGCTTTAACTTCCTGATGTCTTGAGGGGGGCAGTGCCCCTGTGACAACAATTTTGGACCCCCTTGTGGCTCCCCTAGTATGAAATAATTTTTGCGTAACAAATTTTCGCTATCGTTCTTTTATTTACATCCGTTATTAGACAGTGGCAACGCCGGAACATGGTCTTTTGCCTGCTAATGCCTGCAATGCAGTGAAGAAAACGATATGACAACAATAACGTCTAATGTAACTGGTCCCTCTAACAGTACAACTGGCCCCAGCTTGGCCTAGTTGAAATGGTCTAGAACAGCCACTGGTCTTGAGATGTTGCTTCAATATATCCACATAATTTTCCTCCCCTCATGATGCCATCTATTTTGTGAAGTGCACCAGTTCCTCCTGCAGCAAAGCACCCTCACAACATGATGCTGCCACCCCCATGCTTCACGGTTGGGATGGGGTTCTTCAGCTTGCAAGCCTCCCTCTTTTCCTACAAACATAACGATGTTCATTATGGCCAAACAGTTCTATTTTTGTTTCATCAGACCAGAGGACATTTCTCCAAAAAGTACGATTTTTGTCCCCATGTGCAGTTGCAAACCATAGTCTGGCTTTTTTATGGCCGTTTTGGAGCAGTTGCTTCTTCCTTGCTGAGCGGCCTTTCAGGTTATGTCGAAATAGGACTCGTTTTCCTGTGGATATAAATCATTTTGTACCTGTTTCCTCCAGCATCTTCACAAGGTCCTTTGTTGTTGTTCTGGGATTTATTTGCACTTTTCGCACCAAAGTACATTCATCTCTAGGAGACAGAACGCGTCTCCTTCCTGAGCGGTATGATGGCTGCGTGGTCCCATGGTGTTTATAGTTGTGTACTATTGTTTGTACAGATGAACGTGGTACCTTCAGGCGTTTGGAAATTGCTCCCAAGGATGAACCAGACTCGTGGTCTACAATTTTTTACTGAGGTCTTGGCTGATTTCTTTTGATATTCCCATGATGTCAAGCAAAGAGGCACTGAGTTTGAAGGTAGGCCTTGAAATACATCCACAGGTACACCTCCAATTGACTCAAATGATGTCAATTAGCCTATCAGAAGCTTCTAAAGCAATTTTCCAAGCTGTTTAAAGGCACAGTAAACTTCTGACTCACTGGAATTGTGATACAGTGAATTATAAGTGAAATAATCTGTCTGTAAACAATTGTTGGAAAAATGACTTGTGTCATGCACAAAGTAGATGTCCTAACCGACTTGCCAAAACTATAGTTTGTTAACAATACATTTGTGGAGTGGTTGAAAAACAAGTTTTAATGACTCCAATCTAAGTTTAGGTAAACTTTCGACTTCAGCTGTAGTTTGCCCGTCGTTGTTGGTAATCAAGCCCACTAATGTTGTGTCGTCTGCAAACTTGATGATTGAGTTGGAGGAGTGCGTGGCCAGGGAGTACAGGAGTGGGCTGAGCACACACCCTTGTGGGTCCCCTGTGTTGAAGAACAGCGATGTGGAGGTGTTGTTTCCTACCTTCACCACCTGGGGCGGCCTGTCAGGAAGTCAAGAAGTCCAGGACCCAGTTGCACAGGGTCGGGGTTCAGACCCAGCGCCCGAGCTTAATGATGAGCTTGGAGGGTACTATGGTGTTGAATGCTGAGGTGTAGTCAATGAACAGCATTCTCACATAGGTATTCCTCTTGTCCAGATGGGACGGGGCAGAGTGATGGAGATTGCATTGTCTGTGGATCTATTGGGGTGGTATGCAAACTGAAGTGGGTTTAGGGTGGCAGTTAAGGTGGAGGTGATATGATCCTTAACTAGCCTCTCAAAACACTTCATTATGACAGAAGTGAGTACTACGGGCGACAGTCATTTAGTTCAGTTACCTTTACCTTTCATTAGTTGTCTTATGGAGTCACCAAACCAGGCTTTTCCATGAGTACCTTTCCCACTTTTCAGATACTATAGAGATCATCATGTAACACTCGTCATTGAAGGGGACCAAAACGCAGCGGGTAAAGTGCTCATCCTCTTATTTATTAAAGAAAACACTTAATCAATACAAAACAAACGACGAAAACAGTCCAGTAAGGTGCATAGACTATACTAGAAACAACCACCCACAAAACACAGGGAAAACAAACGCAACTAAATATGGCCTCCAATTAGAGACAACAACAACCAGCTGCCTCTAATTGGAGGTCATTGACAAAACTCACATAGAACTAGAAAAGCTAGATAAACATAGAAATAAGAAAACTAGAACCTAAACCCACCATACCCAAGCACACAAAACAAACACCCCCTGCAACGCCCCTGACCAACTACAATGACAAACAACCCCTTTTACTGGCCAGGACGTGACACATCATTTCATGACGACATGAATTGATTTTGTTCATTTGATAGTACCTTTTACTGAATTGTCTTAAATTTCCCCAAACTGTTGCAAATCTTTCTTTGGGATGTAACACTTAATTGGCTTTTGATTTCCACCAGGAAGATGTTTCTTCGATAATTTACTTACAATGAATGTTGTGATCAGATAATCCTGCTTTTGTCATTCAATCCTCTGTGTTTCTTGAATATCAGGGTTTGTATCAGTCTGTTTCTGGTTATTCTGCTGGGCTCATCAACCATTTGACAGAAATGACTGTTTTAAGCCTATTTCTGCCAGGTTTGTCCATCCAGTTGATGTTGAAGTCACCAATTTTGTTGTTGTTGCTATTTGGACCTGGATTTAACATTTTAATTCTTCTAATTTGACAATACTCTACATCAGGGGGATTATACACAACTGGGATATTACAATTTAGTGATTTATTTTACACCTTTATTTATTTACACCTAGACACTTCCCAGATATACAGCGCCAGTCAAAAGTTTGCACACATCTAGTCATTCAAGGGTTTTTCTTAAGTTTTACTATTTTCTACATTGTAGAATAATAGTGAAGACATCAAAGCTATGAAATAACACATATGGAATCATGTAGTAATCAAGAAAGTTGATTTGTTCAACAAATCAAAATATATTTGAGATTCTTCCAAGTAGCCATCCTTTGGCTTGATGACAGCTTTGCATACTCTTGGCAGTCTCTCAACCAACTTTTTACTGGTACTGTATGTTTGTAAACTGTTAAAAAGTACCATAATGATTGAGTATCCATATAGCTGTACCATGTACGCTGCTACTGAGTAAAGCTCCAATTGTTCTCGACTATTCCACCTACTAAAAACTCTCCACATCCCAAGTTGGATTGTCGTCACCATGACTGGCAGACCACCCCTGTCCAGCTGGGTCTTCGAGAGATTCTCCGTAGAGCGCCAGGACGACAGGATTGTGTCGAGGCACAGATCTGGGGAAGGGCACCAAAACATTTCTGCAGCATTGAAGGTCCCCAAGAACACAGTGGCCTCCATCATTCTTAAATGGAAGAAGTTTGGAACCACCAAGACTCTTCCTAGAGTGGCCGCCCAGCCAAACAGAGCAATCGGGGAGAAGGGCCTTGGTCAGGGAGGTGACCAAGAACCCGATGGTCACTCTGACAGAGCTCCAGAGTTACTCTGTGGAAATTGGAGAACCTTCCAGAAGGACAACCATCTCTACAGCACTCCACCAATCAGGGCTTTCATTAAAAGACACGACAGCCCGCTTGGAGTTTGCCAAAAGGCATCTAAAATACTCTGACAAGATTCTCTGATCTGACGAAACCAAGATTGAATTCTTTGGCCTGAATGCCAAGCATCACGTCTGGAGGAGAAACCTGGCACCATCCTTACGGTGAAGCATGGTGGTGGTGGCAGTGTTCCCGGGGACCTTCAATGCTGCAGACATTTTTTGGTACCCTTCCCCAGATCTGTGCCTCAACACAATCCTGTCTCGGAGCTCTACAGACAATTCCTTTGACCGCATGGCTTGGTTTTTGCTCTTACATGCACTGTTAACCTTATATAGACAGGTGTGTGCCTTTCCAAATCATGTCCATTCAATTGAATCTACCAATGAAGTTGTAGAAGCATCTTAAGGATGATCAATGGAAACAGGATGCAGCTGAGCTCAATTTTGAGTCTCATAACAAAGGGTCTGAATACTTATGTAAATATCTTTTATTTGTAATAAATTTGCCAAAAATTCTAAAAACCTGTTTTCACTTTGTCATTATGGGGTATTGTGTGTAGATGATTAAAAAAGAAACATTTTCCTCATCAATTTTAGAATAAGGCTGTAATGTAACAACGTGGAAAAAGTCAAGGGGTCTGAATACTTTCCGAATGCACTGCAGTAGCAATTGTGTGTAATGTTGAGTCATCCGCAGACAGAGACGTGCTGAGTCATCCGCAGACAGAGACATTGGCTTTACTCAAAGCCAGTGGCATGTCGTTAGTAAAGATTGAAAAAAATAATGACTTAAAAAAATGTGTAATTACTTTTGACATGCTAAAGAGTTTGGTCTTGCTAAAACCCATACATGCTCCTCCCCTCAAGACCATAGCCCAGTGGTTCAGCCTAAATCATTCTGTTTCCCACTAATTAAAATCATAGATTTTATTTAAGCGTGACAATGCAGTGATTTGATGATCTGTTTATTGTGTATTTTTCAAAAACATACAACCAATGACTGGAACCCAACAGACTAACCCCACACCCTTCCTGAGACACACGTCCACTCTGCCTGGCCCCATTGGCTGAGGTTAGGAATGTGGAGCTTCATAAACAGGAAGAGGGGCGGGCTTTGTGCTGGCAGATTGGACGACCCCATTGGTCCAGAGAGAGGCACTCAACCATGCCTCTGAAACAATGGATGGAGCCAGACATCTTGATAGACAAGCCGATTTATCCAATAGAAACACATTAAACACAAGAACATTTTCTTACTCCTCCTACAAAGACAACACACACCTTGATCCATTTCCCATTCACTGATTTGAGGGAAAACTGTTTGAATGTTAATTTAATTTGGAAGAACTGTTCGGAGAGCCCTGTCCATTCCTTCTCCTTCCAGTGGGCTGGTGTTTTGGTCTGTAGCTCTTCAACCTGAACAGGGGAACGAGAGAAGGCAACACCCATACACACACAGTTCAAAGTGTCAGAGCAGAGGGGGCTGGTGAGGGGAGGATGGCTCATAATAATGGCTGGAACGGAGTCAATGGGATTGGCATCAAACACATGTACTTGATACCGTTCCACCTATATCTCTCCAGCCATTACCACGAGCCTGACCTCCCCAATTAAGGTGCCACCAGCCTCCTGTGTGTCAGAGAGAGTGTCTATGACAGCATATTGCTGGGGCGGGACTAGTAGAGCTGCTATTCTGATTGGCTGCAGCAGTCCCTCGGGGCAGGACTTCGATGATGCGAGCGCCGCGTTCTCCTTTCTCAACGATGCCGATGATCCAGGCTCCTCCCCACGACCCTTCATCTCCGCACAGAACCTGGCTGCCTGCTCTCTGGGGAGACACACCAGCAGGCCGGCCACACGCACGCATCAGAGGAGGTGTGTGTGTGTGTGTGTGTCCGTCTCCTACCAGAGGTCTCGGTAGAAGATGTTTCCACAGGCCTTGCTGATGGTGGACATCTTGGCGATGATGGGGAGGTTATGGATGACGACGGCTACCTCAGCACGCTGCAGAGGTAGCAGCTAGGTTAGCGGGCGTGCCCAAGCAACCCCAACCCAGTCACGTCTGTGGCTGCGTGGGCCTGGAACCTGTGCATGTGTCCGGCCGCTAGGCTCGCACATACAGAGGAACACCAGCACACAGAACCACCATCATCATCATCATCCTACACCTTCCCCATTATCATCATCCTCCTACACCTTCCCCATTATTATCATCATCATCATCATCCTACACCTTCCCCATTATTATCATCATCATCATCCTACACCTTCCCCATTATCATCATCATCCTACACCTTCCCCATTATCATCATCCTCCTACACCTTCCCCATTATTATCATCATCATCCTACACCTTCCCCATTATCATCATCATCCTACACCTTCCGCATTATCATCATCATCCTACACCTTCCCCATTATCATCATCATCCTACACCTTCCCCATTATCATCATCATCCTACACCTTCCCCATCATCATCATCCTACACCTTCGCCATCATCATCATCCTCCTACACCTTCCCCATCATCATCATCATCCTACACCTTCCCCATCATCATCATCCTCCTCCTACACCTTCCCCATCATCATCCTACACCTTCCCCATCATCATCCTACACCTTCCCCATCATCATCATCATCCTCCTACACCTTCCCCATCATCATCATCATCCTCCTACACCTTCCTCATCATCATCCTCCTACACCTTCCCCATTATCATCATCATCCTACACCTTCCCCATTATCATCATCATCCTACACCTTCCCCATTATCATCATCATCCTACACCTTCACCATCATCATCATCCTCCTACACTTTCCCCATCATCATCATCCTACACCTTCCCCATCATCATCATCATCATCATCCTCCTACACCTTCCCCATCATCATCATCCTCCTACACCTTCCCATCATCATCATCATCATCCTACACCTTCCCCATCATCATCATCATCGTCCTCCTACACCTTCCCCATTATTATCATCCTACACCTTCCCCATTATTATCATCCTACACCTTCCCCATCATCATCATCCTACACCTTCCCCATCATCATCATCCTACCACCTTCCCCATTATTATCATCCTACACCTTCCCCATCATCATCATCATCCTACACCTTCCCCATCATCATCATCATCCTACACCTTCCCCATCATCGTCATCATCATCCTACACCTTCCCCATCATCATCATCCTACACCTTCCCCATCATCATCATCCTACACCTTCCCCATCATCATCATCCTACACCTTCCCCATTATTATCATCCTACACCTTCCCCATCATCATCATCATCCTACACCTTCCCCCCATCATCATCATCATCCTACACCTTCCCCATCATCGTCATCATCATCCTACACCTTCCCCATCATCGTCATCCTACACCTTCCCCATTATTACATCCTACACCTTCCCCATCATCATCATCCTACACCTTCCCCATCATCATCATCCTACACCTTCCCCCATTATCATCATCCTACACCTTCCCCATCATCATCATCCCACACCTTCCCCATCATCATCATCCTACACCTTCCCCATCATCATCATCATCCTACACCTTCCCCATCATCATCGTCAATCCTACACCTTCCCCATCATCATCCTACACCTTCCCCATCATCATCCTCCTACTCCTTCCCCATCATCATCATGCTCCTACACCTTCCCCATCATCATCATCATCCTCCTACACCTTCCCCATCATCATCATCATCATCATCCTACACATTCCCCATCATCATCATCATCCTACACCTTCCCCATCATCATCATCATCATCCTACACCTTCCCCATCATCATCCTACACCTTCACCATTATTATCATCATCCTACACCTTCCCCATTATCATCATCATCCTTTACCTTCCCCATTATCATCATCATCATCATCCTACACCTTCCCCGGCTGGATTGTGTTGAAGGCAGAAGAAAAGTCAACAAACAGAACCCAGACATGGGATTTGGCTCCCTTCTAGATGTCTATAGACCATGTTGAGGAGAGTACACCCTCTAGATGTCTGTAGACCATGTTGAGGAGAGTACACCCTCTAGATGTCTGTAGACCATGTTGAGGGAGAGTACACCCTCTAGATGTCTATAGACCATGTTGAGGAGAGTACACCCTCTAGATGTCTGTAGACCATGTTGAGGAGAGTACACCCTCTAGATGTCTGTAGACCATGTTGAGGAGAGTACACCCCTCTAGATGTCTGTAGACCATGTTGAGGAGAGTACACCCCTCTAGATGTCTGTAGACCATGTTGAGGAGAGTACACCCTCTAGATGTCTGTAGACCATGTTGAGGAGAGTACACCCTCTAGATGTCTGTAGACCATGTTGAGGAGAGTACACCCTCTAGATGTCTGTAGACCATGTTGAGGAGAGTACACCCTCTAGATGTCTTAGACCATGTTGAGGAGAGTACACCCTCTAGATGTCTGTAGACCATGTTGAGGAGAGTACACCCTCTAGATGTCTGTAGACCATGTTGAGGAGAGTACACCCTCTAGATGTCAAGGTGTGACCTTCATCAACATCACTTAAAGACGCAATGCAGAGTGCCTGGATACAGCCCCTTAGCCGTGGGTATATTGGCCATATACCACAACACCCCCGGTGCCTTATTGCTATTATAAACTGGTTACCAACGTAATTAGAGCAGTAAAAATACATGTTTTGTCATAACCATGGTATACGGTCTGATATACTACGGCTGTCAGCCAATCAGCATTCAGGGCTCAAACCACCCAGTTCATAATTGGAATTAGCAAATGACAGAGGATTTTAATGAACTATGAAGTCTGTGCAATTGGACAATTTTTTGTATTCAATTTCTGCCTTCACTAATGCACCTTGCCTAATGTTATTGTTACTTTGGGACTGTGAGCGCAATGTCCTGTAAAAAAAATTGAAATAATTAACACGTACTGAGCTCTAAAACCAATAAACCAAAAGAATATAGCAAATGTGCATTTATATTTGGAAGCCTTTATGCATTTAATAAAAATCAGCCTCAAAACCAGTTAATTTCTGCTTCATTACAGTCTATAAGTTCACAGATGAGAAAGAAAAAGCAGTTGGCAGCTGAGACTCACATGTATTTGACTGGGCTTGTGGATTTTACAGTGAAAGTAGTATATTTTACATACAACAATGGCATTTCCAGTTAATTCCATAGTGAATCTAGAGTAGCTCACTTATACATTCTCACCAGTGCATTACAGAGACAGATCAGCTGTTTTAACAGTAGTCTCTACAGAGACAGACCAGCTGTTTTAACACGTAGTCTCTCTACAGAGACTGACCAGCCGTTTTAACAGTGGTTAACTATACTTGTGGGGACCAGACGTTCTCACAAGAATAGTAAACAAACACCAATTTGACCAACTGGGCGACCTTTTGTTAGTCCCCACAAGGTCAAATGCTATTTGCAGGCAGTTAAGGGTTAAGGTTAGAATTAGGTTTAGAGCTAGGGTTAGGGGTTTAGGTTTAGGAGCTAGGGTTAGTTTTAGGTTTAGGAGCTAGGGTTAGAATTAGGTTTAGCTAGGGTTAGAATTAGGTTTGGGAGTTAGGGTTAGAATTAGGTTTAGGAGCTAGGGTTAGAATTAGGTTCTAGGAGCTAGGTGTTAGAATTAGGAGCTAGGATTAGGTTTAGGAGCTAGGGTTAGGATTAGGTTTAGGAGCTAGGGTTAGGATTAGGTTTAGGAGCTAGGTTAGAATTAGGTTTAGGAGCTAGGGTTAGAATTAGGTTTAGAGCTAGGGTTAGAATTAGGGTTAGGGAATATAGGATTTTGAATGGGACTGAATTGTGTGTCCCCACAAGGTTAGTGATACAAGACTGTGTGTGTGTGTGTGTGTGTGTGTGTGTGTGTGTGTGTGTGTGTGTGTGTGTGTGTGTGTGTGTGTGTGTGTGTGTTGCATTGCATTCTGGTACAACAGCTTGGAAAGGAATGCAAAGGAAGTAGGGAGACAGGAAGAAGTGGGTGAAACTTAAAAGTTTAATAGTTGAACAGAACATCTTTCTGAGTGACTCGGAATAACATCGAACCCAAAATTACATCGTACATTAAAAATAAAACAATGTATTAACACACATCACAGACAGCGGAAGTGAACAGGTCTTTAGAGAACAAGATACAGTATTGTTGTACTTTGTTCTCCTTCACAGGGAGGAGTTTAGTGACCTGGCTTGGGCATTCAAAGAGCTAGCTGTCATCACGGCCATGTTCCAGGCTGACACATTACCTCGTCACGGCCATGTTCCAGGCTGACTACATTACCTCGTCATGGCCATGTTCCAGGCTGACTACATTACCTCGTCACGGCCATGTTCCAGGCTGACTACATTACCTCGACGGCCATGTTCCAGGCTGACTACATTACCTCGTCATGGCCATGTTCCAGGCTGACACATTACCTCGTCACGGCCATGTTCCAGGCTGACTACATTACCTCGTCACGGCCATGTTCCCGGCAGACTACATTACCCGTCACGGCCATGTTCGAGGCTGACTACATTACCTCGTCACGGCCATGTTCCAGGCTGACTACATTACCAAATCATATTATATAGCAATCTGATGCCCGAATGCACAGTCGGTGACAGCGAGGTAACGATTGGTTGATGTAATGTAACGTCTGCATAACTAGTGCTACGTTCAGGACTGTAAAACAACAGATCCACCTGTCAAGATGTCTTCTAAAACCATACAGTAGTATTGACATAATCTAGTTGCCGGGCAGATTAGTATTTCTTAAAAAACAACTCTGCCTCTGGCAACACTGATTGGTTGTTTAACGTGTTTAAAAAAAAGAGAAGCCACGTGAAAGAGGAGTGTGCTGGCTTTGGGCAAGGCGTTGTCATGCCGACTATGGCTGTGTCCCAAATGTCATCCCAGTGCACTACGTCTGACCAGGATTCTGTAAGCTGAGTGCAGTACCTTTACAGGGGTTAGGTGCCTCATTTGATGTAAACCATAGTCCTTACAAAACACGTCTCAAAACACAGCCCACTCCCTGTGCACTCACCCTCTGTTCAGAAGGTAGGGGACAGGGAACAGTTGAGAATTCCCCTGTCTCTACAACAGTACTCCGAATGCACCAGCCTGCATGCATCTACACTGATTCCTCTCAAAAGTAAGTTAAGACTCTAACTGCCACCATCAGATACAACATCACCTAACATAATATTCAACATGACCCAGTGGGATCTGAGCTAGGGAATTAGACAGTAATATATCCAACATGGACCCAGTGGGAGTTCTGACTAGAATAACATACCATGTCAACATGACCCGGTGGGGTTCTGACTAGAATACTAATATATCCACATGACCCGGTGGGGATTCTACATAACTATATCCAAAATTGACCCAGTGGGAGGTTCTGACTAGGGAAATAACAAAATATATCCAACATGACAGTGGGGCTTCTGACTGGGAATACATAATATATCCAACATACCCGGTGGGGGTTCTGACAGGGAATTAACATAATATATCCAACATGACATATTGAGGATTCTACAGTAATATATCAACATGACAGTTGGGGTTCTATTAAGGTATACAGTAATATATCAACATGACCCAGTGGGGGTTCTACTGAAGAATATACAGTAATATATCCAACATGACCCAATGGGGGTTCTACAAGATGAATAGACAGTAATATATCCAACATGGACCCAGTGGGAGGTTCTAAAGCAACTATATCCAACATGGACAGTAAGGGTTCTGACTGAGAATAACGGTAATATGTCAACATGACGGGGGGTTCTGGCTGGGAATAACAGTAATATCCCCAACATGACCCAGTGGGAGTTCTGACTGAGGAATAACATATATATCCAACATGACCGGTGGGGTTCTACTAAATATTACATAATATATCCAACATGACCCAGTGGGGATTCTGATAATATATCCAACATGACAGTGGGGAGTTCCTGACAGTAATATATCCAACATGACCCGGTGGGGTTCTGACAGTAATATATCCAACATGACAGAGTAGAGGGATTTGCAGGCTTTGAGATGGTACATCATATTCAGCATGGACCAGTGGCAAGTTCTGACTAGAGGAATAACATTATATACTCTCAACTTGGACCCAGTGGGGTTCTACTAGGGAATAACATTTAATATATCCAACATGGACCCAGTAGAGTTCGGCAGTAATATATCCAAGAAATGACCCAGTGGAGGTTCTGACTAGGGAATAGACATTAATATGTCCAACATGGACCAAGTGGGGTTCCTACATTTAGGGAATTATACAGTAATAATATCCAACATGGACCCAGTGGGGAGTTCTGACTGAGGGAATATGCAGTAATATGTCAACATGACCCAGTGAGGAGTTCACGGCTAGGGAATTAGACGATAATATATCCAACATGGACCCAGTAGGGGGTTCTGACAGTAATATATCCAACATGGACACGTAGGATGATATTAAAGAATAGACAGTAATATATCAACATGGACCCAGTGGGGATTTCTGACTAGAGAATAACAGTAATATATCCAACATGACCAGTAGAGGGTTCTACATAATATATCCAACATGGACCAAGTGAGGAGTTCTGACAGTATATCCAGCAACATGGACCCAGTGGGGATTTCTGACAATAATATATCCAACATGGACACAGTGGGGATTCTGACTGGGGGAATGAACGATAATATGTCAACATGGACCCAGTAGGTGTTGACTAAATAAAACATTAATATATCCAACATGGAGTCAGTGGGAGTTCTGACCCCAGAATAACTAATATATCCCAACATGACCCAGTAGAGTTCTGACTTTGAGAATGAACAGTAATATATCCAACATGGACCCAGTGGGGGTTCTGGTAATATGTCAACATGGACCCAGTGGGGGTTCTGACTGGGAATACAGTTTTCTCCTCCCAACATGGACCCAGTGGGGATTCTGACTGAGAATAGACAGTAACTATGTCCAACATGGACCCAGTGGGGTTTATGACAGTAATATATCCAAAATAGACCCAGTGGGGGTTCTGACTAGGGGAATAGACAGTAATATATCCAACATGGACCCAGTGGGGGTTCTGACATTAATATATCCAAATGGACAGTGGGGTTCTGACTAGGGAATAACAACAGTAATATTCAACATGACCCAGTGGGAGTTCTGACTGGGAATAGACAGTAATTCCCCAACATGGACCAGTGGAAGTTCGGCTAAGGGAATAGACAGTAATATATCCAACATGGACCCAGTGGGGGGTTAAGCAGTAATATATCCAAAATGACCCAGTAGAGGAGTTCTGACTAAGGGAATAGACAGTAATATATCCAACATGACCAATTAGGATTTCTGACTATGGGGAATAGACATAATATATCCAACATGACCCAGTGGGGCTTCTGACTAGGGAATAACATAATATATCCAACATGACCCAGTAGAGTTTCTGACATAATATATCCAAAATGACCCAGTGAGGTTTCTGACTGAGGAATTAACATAATATGCCCAACATGACCCGGTGGGGTTCTACTTGGGGAATGAACGATAATATACCCAGCATGACCCAGTGGGGATTCTGACAGTAATATTCCCAACATGGTTGATGGGGGTTCTGTTAGGGAATAGACAGTAATATATCCAACATGGACCAAGTGAGGTTCTACTGAATATCAAGTAATAATATCCAACATGACCCAGTGGGGGTTCTACTAAAGGGAATATACAGTAATATATCCCAACATGACCCAGTGGGGGTTCTACTAAGAATAACGTAATATATCCAACATGGACCCAGTGGGAGTTCTACTGGGGAATGACGTAATATGTCCAACATGGACCCAATTAGAGTTTACAGTAGTAATATATCCAACATGGACCCAGTGGGAGTTCTACATAGCCATATCCAACATGACCCAGTGTGGGTTCTACGTAATATATCCAACATGACACGGTAGGATTCTGACTAAGGATAGCATAATATCCCAACATGACCCAGTAGGGAGGTTCTGACTAGGGAATAACATTAATATATCCAACATGACCCAGTGGAGGGGAGTTCTACAGTAACCTGTCAACCACCAAGTGGGGTTCTGGCTTTGATATATATATCCAGCATGACCCAGTGGGGTTCTACTGTAATATATCCAACATGACACGTAGAGTTTACTAGGGAAATAACTATATTATCCAACATGACCAGTGGGGGTTCTGACTGGGGAATACGGTATATGTCAACATGAACCTAGGGTTCTACAGTAATATATCCAACATTGGACACAGTGGGGATTCTACTGAGGAATGACAGTGCTACTTGGCCAACTGGTTAGTAAAGGTTCTGACTAAGGGAATAACATTAATATATCCAACTGTGATGAGTTTCTTACTAGGGAATACAGTAATATATCCAACATACCCAGTATACTTATTCCAAAAATGACCCAGTGGGTTCTGACTGAAGAATAAGCATAACTATAGCCAACATGGACCCAGTGGGGATTTCTGACTTTCAAGGAATCATTCCTCAACATACTATGTGGGATTCTGTTTCAATAATATATCCAACATACCAGTGTCTGACTAAAAAACTTTTATCCAACATGAAAGTTGGGTTCTGACTGAAATATACATAATAATATCCAACATGACCCAAAGTGGGTGTTCTTACCTATTATATATCCAACATGACCAGTGGGGGTTCTGACTAAATTGCATATATTCCACATACCCAGTGAGTTTCTAAACTGGGAATACAGTAATATATCCAACATATATATGTACATATCTATAATAGATGCCTAAACATGACCATGGTTCTATAATCTATCCAACTCTGGATGCCCATGGGGGTTCTGACATTAATATATCCAACATGACACGAGTGGGGATTCTGATGGGATTATATATCCAACTACCAGTGGAGTTCTTAGGGATACTATATTCCAACATGACCCAGTGTTCACTTATATCTCAACATGTTACCCAGTGCGTTCTGCAATAATATATTCACCATGGACCCATGGGGTTCTGAATAACTATATCCAACATGACACAGTGGGATTCTGACTGGAATACAGTAATATATCCAACATGACCATGTTTCTACTGAATTAATATATCCAACATGACCCGTGGGAGTTCTCGGGGGGTCGCTTTAGCTATCCAACATGACCCAGTGGGGGTTCTGACTGGAATTACGTCAGTCCAATCTACACCAGTGGGGATTCTGACAGTAACTATATCCAAAATGACCAGTGTGGGGTTTCTGACTAGGGGAATACAGTCACTAGTCCAACATGACCCAGTGGGGGTTCTACTAGAAATGAACATTACCCAACATGGACCCAGTGGGGGATTCTCATATATATCCAACATGACCCCAGTGGGGGGGTTCTACTGGAATTATATTCCAAATGGACCAAGTGGGGGGTTCTGACTAGGGGAATGAGACATTAATATATCCAACATGGACCCAGTGTTGGTTCTGACTAATAACACTTAATATATCCAACATGGACCCGTGGGTTCTCGTAATATATCCAACATGCCAGTGATTCTATAACAGTAATATGCCAACATTGTACCAGTGGGGTTTCTGAAAACTAACATTAATATATCCACCTTCCCGTGGGTTCACTAATATACTTTCACTGGATAGGTATATATCCAACATTGGGTTCTACCGATAACATTATATCTCAACATGAACCCAGTAGGGGTTCTGACGGTCAATTCCAAGCATGACGGGTACAGTGGGGAGTTCTTGGGGATGTAATTATCCCATACCCGTGGGTTCTGTAAGGGAATATAATTATCCAACATTTACCAGTGGGGTTCTTATTTCTTTTCTTTTTCTATTTTGTTTCTCTTATCCAACATACCAGTGGGGAGTTCTACTAATGCATTTCCAACATGACCCATGGGGTTCTACTTAACAGTACTATGTCCAACATGACCCAGTGGGGGGTTCTACTGGGGAATAACAGTAGCAGTATGCCAACATGGACCCAGTGGGGGTTCTGACAGTAATATATCCAACATTACCCAGTGGGGTTCTGACTGGAATATTATCACTACCCAGTGGTTCTCTTTCCCATGGACAATTTCTTATGTCAACATGACCCGGTGGGTTCTACTAGGGAATATTTTCCAACATGACCGTGGTTCTGACTGAATATACATAATATATCCAACATGCAGTGGGTTCTACTGAGAACATTTATGTCAACATGGACGTTTCTATAGAAAAAATATTATGCCAACATATTCTATTATTCACATGACCCAGTGGGGTTCTGATATAACTATATCAACATACAGTGCTTCTATATTATCCTTTGGGGGTTCTACTAATATATACAGTTCACGGTCGGGGATTCTATAAGGGAATAACATAATATATCCAACATGACCCAGTGGGGTTCTCACTATGAATAACTAATATATCCAACATGACCCAGTGGGGGTTCTACAGTAATATATCCAACATGGACCAGTGGGGTTCTACATATTATATCCAAAATGACCAAGTGGGGGTTCTGACTAGGGAATAGGGCATAATATATCCAACATGGACCCGGTGGGGGTTCTGACTGGGCAATCATTAATATACCCAACATGGACCCGGTGGGGATTCTACTAATATATACCAACATGACCCAGTGGGGGGTTCTGCCTAGGGGAATAACATAATATATCCACACATGGACCAAGTAGGGGTTCTGACTACTGGAATATACAGTAACCTATATCCAACATGACCCAGTGGGGGGTTCTGACTAGGGAATAGACAGTAATATATCCAACATGGACCCAGTGTGGGTTCTGGACTAGGGGAATAGACAGTAATATATCCAACACTGGACCCAGTGGGGGTTCTGACGCAGTAACTATATCCAACATGGACCCAGTGGGGAGTTCTGACTAGGGAATAGACAGTAATATATCCAACATTGTACCAGTGGGGGTTCTGACTGAGGAATAGACAGTAATATATCCAACATGGACCCAGTGGGGGTTCTGACAGTAATACTATCCAACATGGACCCGTAGGGGTTCTGACTTAGGGAATAGACAGTAATATATCCAACATGGACCAGTGGGGGGTTCTGACTAGGGGAATAGACATGTAATATATCCAACATGGAACCAGTAGGGGTTCTGACAGTAATATATCCAACATGGACACAGGGGGGATTCTGACTAGGGGAATAGACAGTAATATATCCAACATGGACCCAGTAGGGTTCTGACTAAGGAATAGACAGTAATATGTCCAACATGGACCCAGTGGGAGTTCTGACTAGGGGAATAGACAGTAATATATCCAACATGGACTCAGTGGGGGTTCTGACAGTAATATATCCAAAATGGACCCAGTGGGGGTTCTGACTTGGGGAATAGACAGTAATATATCCAACATGGACCCAGTGGGGTTCTGACTAGGGGAATAGACAGTAATATACCCAACATGGACCCAGTGGGGATTCTGACAGTAATATATCCAACATGGACCCAGTGGGAGTTCTGACTAGAAATAGACAGTAATATATCCAACATGGACCAAGTGGGGGTTCTACGACTAGGGGAATATACGAGTAATAATATCCAACATGACCCAGTGGGGTTCTGACTGGGAATATACAGTAATATATCCAACACGGACCCAGTGGGGGTTCTGACTGGGGAATGGACAGTAATATATCCAACATGGACCCAGTGGGGGTTCTGACTAGGGAATAGACTAATATATCCAACATGGACCCAGTGGGGGTTCTGACAGTAATATATCCAACATGGACACAGTGGGGATTCGACTAAGGAATAGACAGTAATATATCCAACTTGGACCCAGTGGGGGTTCTCGACTAGGGAATAGACATTAATATATCCAACATGGACCCAGTGGGGGTTCTGACAGTAACTATGTCCAACATGGACCCAGTGGGGTTCTGACAGTAATATATCCAACATGGACACAGTGGGGATTCTGACTAAGGAATAGACAGTAACTATACCAACTTGGACCCAGTGGGGTTCTGACTAGGGGAATAGACAGTAATATATCCAACATGGACCCAGTGGGGTTCTAAGAGTAATATATCCAACTTGGACCCAGTGGGGGTTCTGACTGAGGGAATGAGACAGTAATATGTCCAACATGGACCCAGTGGGGGTTCTGACAAGTAATATATCCAACATGGACACAGTGGGGGATTCTGACTAGGGAATAGACAGTAATATATGCAACATGGACCCAGTGGGAGTTCTGACTAGGGAATAGAGCAGTAATATATCCAACATGGACCCAGTGGGAGTTCTGACAGTAATATATCCAAAATGGACCCAGTAGGGGTTCTGACTAGGAATAGACAGTAACATATCCAACATGGACCCAGTGGGGGTTCTGACTAGGGAATAGACAGTAATATATCCAACATGGAACCTGTCGGGTTCTGACTAGGGGAATAGACAGTAATATATCCAACATGGACCCAGTGGGGGTTCTGACTGGACAGTAATATATCCAACATGGACCCAGTGGGGGTTCTGACAGTATATCCACATGGACCCAGTGGGTCTGCAGTAATATATCCAACATGGACCCAGTGGGGGTTCTGACAGTAATATATCCAACATGGACACAGTGGGGATCCTGACTAGGGGAATAGACAGTAATATATCCAACATGGACCCAGTGGGAGTTCTGACTAGGGGAATAGACAGTAATATATCCAACATGGACCCAGTGGGGGTTCTGACTAGGGAATAGACAGTAATATATCCAACATGGACCCAGTGGGGGGTTCTGACAGTAATATATCCAAAATGGACCAAGTGGGGGTTCTGACTAGGGGAATAGACAGTAATATATCCAACATGGACCCAGTGGGGGGGTTCTGACTAGGGGAATAGACAGTAATATACCCAACATGGACCCAGTGGGGATTCTGACGGTAATATATCCAACATGGACCCAGTGGGGGTTCTGACTAGGGGAATAGACAGTAATATATCCAACATGGACCAAGTGGGGGTTCTGACTAGGGAATAGACAGTAATATATCCAACATGGACCCAGTGTGGGTTCTGACTAGGGAATAGACAGTAATATATCCAACATGGACCCAGTGGGGTTCTGCAGTAATATATCCAACATGGACCCAGTGGGGGTTCTGACTAGGGGAATAGACAGTAATATATCCAACATTGTACAAGTGGGGGTTCTGACTAGAGGAATAGACAGTAATATATCCAACATGGACCCAGTGGGGGTTCTGACAGTAATATGTCCAACATGGACCCAGTAGGGGGTTCTGACTAGGGAATAGACAGTAATATATCCAACATGGACCCAGTGGGGTTCTGACTAGGGAATAGACAGTAATATATCCAACATGGAACCAGTAGGGGTTCTGACAGTAATATATCCAACACTGGACACAGGGGGATTCTGACTAGGGAATAGAGCAGTAATATATCCAACATGGACCCAGTAGGGGTTCTGACTAAGGGAATAGACAGTAATATATCCAACATGGACCCAGTGGGAGTTCTGACTAGGGGAATAGACAGTAATATATCCAACATGGACTCAGTGGGGGTTCTGACAGTAATATATCCAAAATGGACCCAGTGGGGGTTCTGACTTGGGGAATAGACAGTAATATATCCAACATGGACCCAGTGGGGTTCTGACTAGGGAATAGACAGTAATATACCCAACATGGACCCAGTGGGGATTCTGACAGTAATATATCCAACATGGACCCAGTGGGGTTCTGACTAGGGGAATAGACAGTAATATATCCAACATGGACCAAGTGGGGGTTCTGACTAGGGAATATACAGTAATAATATCCAACATGGACCCAGTGGGGGGTTCTGACTAGGGAAAATACAGTAATATATCCAACATGGACCCAGTGGGGGTTCTGACTAGGGAATAGACAGTAATATATCCAACATGGACCCAGTGGGGGTTCTGACTGGGGAATAGACAGTAACTATATCCAACATGGACCCAGTGGGGGTTCTGATAGTAATATATCCAACATGGACCCAGTGGGGGTTCTGACAGTAATATATCCAACATGGACCCTTTGGGGGTTCTGACAGTAATATATCCAACATGGACACAGTGGGGATTCTGACTAAGGGAATAGACAGTAATATATCCAACATGGACCCAGTGGGGGGTTCTGACTAGGGGAATGACAGTAATATATCCAACATGGACCCAGTGGGGTTCTGACAGTAATATATCCAACATGGACCCAGTGGGGGTTCTGACAGTAATATATCCAAAATGGACCAAGTGGGGGTTCTGACTAGGGAATAGACAGTAATATATCCAACATGGACCCAGTGGGGGGTTCTGACTAGGGGAATAGATAGTAATATACCCAACATGGACCCAGTGGGGATTCTGACAGTAATATATCCAACATGGACCCAGTGGGGGGTTCTGACTAGGGGAATAGACAGTAATATATCCAACATGGACCAAGTGGGGGTTCTGACTACTGGAATATACAGTAATATATCCAACATGGACCCAGTGGGGGTTCTCGACTAGGGAATAGACAGTAATATATCCAACATGGACCCAGTGTGGGTTCTGACTAGGGGAATAGACAGTAATATATCCAACATGGACCCAGTGGGGGTTCTGACAGTAATATATCCAACATGGACCCAGTGGGGGTTCTGACTAGGGGAATAGACAGTAATATATCCAACATTGTACCAGTGGGGGTTCTGACTAGAGGAATAGACAGTAATATATCCAACATGGACCCAGTGGGGGTTCTGACAGTAATATATCCAACATGGACCCAGTAGGGTTCTGACTAGGGAATAGACAGTAATATATCCAACATGGACCCAGTGGGGGTTCTGACTAGGGGAATAGACAGTAATATATCCAACATGGAACCACTAGGGGTTCTGACAGTAATATATCCAACATGGACACAGGGGGGATTCTGACTAGGGAATAGACAGTAATATATCCAACATGGACCCAGTAGGGGTTCTGACTAAGGGAATAGACAGTAATATATCCAACATGGACCCAGTGGGAGTTCTGACTAGGGAATAGACAGTAACTATATCCAACATGGACTCAGTGGGGGTTCTCGACAGTAATATATCCAAAATGGACCCAGTGGGGGTTCTGACTTGGGGAATAGACAGTAATATATCCAACATGGACCCAGTGGGGGTTCTGACTAGGGAATAGACGTAATATACCCAACATGGACCCAGTGGGGATTCTGACAGTAATATATCCAACATGGACCCAGTGGGGGGGTTCTGACTAGGGAATAGACAGTAATATATCCAACATGGACCAAGTGGGGGTTCTGACTGGGAATATACAGTAATAATATCCGGGCCATGGACCCAGTGGGGGTTCTGACTAGGGAATATACAGTAATATATCCAACACGACCTGGGGGGTTCTGACTAGGGAATAGACAGTAATATATCCAACATGGACCCAGTGGGGGTTCTGACTAGGGGAATAGACATAATATATCCAACATGGACCCAGTGGGGGTTCTGACAGTAATATATCCAACATGGACACAGTGGGGATTCTGACTAAGGGAATAGACAGTAATATATATCCAACTTGACCCGGTGGGGGTTCTGACTAGGGGAATAGACGGTAATATATCCAACATGGACCCAGTGGGGTTTCTGACAGTAATATATCCAACATGGACCCAGTGGGGTTTCTGACAGTAATATATCCAACATGGACACAGTGGGGATTCTGACTAAGGGAATAGACAGTAATATATATCCAACTTGGACCCAGTGGGGGTTCTGACTAGGGAATAGACAGTAATATATCCAACATGGACCCAGTGGGGGTTCTGACAGTAATATATCCAACTTGGACCCAGTGGGGGTTCTGACTAGGGGAATAGACAGTAATATATCCAACATGGACCCAGTGGGGGTTCTGACAGTAATATATCCAACATGGACACAGTGGGGATTCTGACTAAGGGGAATAGACAGTAATATATGCAACATGGACCCAGTGGGAGTTCTGACTCGGGGAATACAGTAATATATCCAACATGGACCCAGTGGGGTTTCTGACAGTAATATATCCAAAATGGACCCAGTAGGGGGTTCTGACTAGGGGAATAGACAGTAATATATCCAACATGGACCCAGTGGGGGTTCTGACTGGGGAATAGACAGTAATATATCCAACATGGAACCTGTGCGGGTTCTGACTGAGGGAATAGACAGTAATATATCCAACATGGACCCAGTGGAGGTTCTGACTAGGGAATAGACAGTAATATATCCAACATGGACCCAGTGGGGGGTTCTGACAGTAATATATCCAACATGGACCCAGTGGGGGTTCTGACAGTAATATATCCAACATGGACCCAAGTGGGGGTTCTGACAGTAATATATCCAACATGGACACAGTGGGGATCCTGACTAGGGGAATAGACAGTAATATATCCAACATGGACCCAGTGGGAGTTCTGACTAGGGGAATAGACAGTAATATATCCAACATGGACCCAGTGGGGGTTCTGACTAGGGGAATAGACAGTAATATATCCAACATGGACCCAGTGGGGGTTCTGACAGTAATATATCCAAAATGGACCAAGTGGGGGTTCTGACTAGGGGAATAGACAGTAATATATCCAACATGGACCCAGTGGGGGTTCTGACTAGGGGAATAGACAGTAATATACCCAACATGGACCCAGTGGGGATTCTGACAGTAATATATCCAACATGGACCCAGTGGGGGTTCTGACTAGGGAATAGACAGTAATATATCCAACATGGACCAAGTGGGGGTTCTGACTACTGGAATATACAGTAATATATCCAACATGGACCCAGTGGGGGTTCTGACTAGGGAATAGACAGTAATATATCCAACATGGACCCAGTGTGGGTTCTGACTAGGGAATAGACAGTAATATATCCAACATGGACCCAGTGGGGGTTCTGACAGTAATATATCCAACATGGACCCAGTGGGGGTTCTGACTAGGGGAATAGACAGTAATATATCCAACATTGTACAAGTGGGGGTTCTGACTAGAGGAATAGACAGTAATATATCCAACATGGACCCAGTGGGGGTTCTGACAGTAATATATCCAACATGGACCCAGTAGGGGTTCTGACTAGGGGAATAGACAGTAATATATCCAACATGGACCCAGTGGGGGTTCTGACTAGGGGAATAGACAGTAATATATCCAACATGGAACCAGTAGGGGTTCTGACAGTAATATATCCAACATGGACACAGGGGGATTCTGACTAGGGGAATAGACAGTAATATATCCAACATGGACCCAGTAGGGGTTCTGACTAAGGGAATAGACAGTAATATATCCAACATGGACCCAGTGGGAGTTCTGACTAGGGGAATAGACAGTAATATATCCAACATGGACTCAGTGGGGGGTTCTGACAGTAATATATCCAAAATGGACCCAGTGGGGGTTCTGACTTGGGGAATAGACAGTAATATATCCAACATGGACCCAGTGGGGGTTCTGACTAGGGGAATAGACAGTAATATACCCAACATGGACCCAGTGGGGATTCTGACAGTAATATATCCAACATGGACCCAGTGGGGGTTCTGACTAGGGGAATAGACAGTAATATATCCAACATGGACCAAGTGGGGGTTCTGACTAGGGGAATATACAGTAATAATATCCAACATGGACCCAGTGGGGGTTCTGACTAGGGGAATATACAGTAATATATCCAACACGGACCCAGTGGGGGTTCTGACTAGGGGAATAGACAGTAATATATCCAACATGGACCCAGTGGGGGTTCTGACTAGGGGAATAGACAGTAATATATCCAACATGGACCCAGTGGGGGTTCTGACAGTAATATATCCAACATGGACACAGTGGGGATTCTGACTAAGGGAATAGACAGTAATATATATCCAACTTGGACCCAGTGGGGGTTCTGACTAGGGGAATAGACAGTAATATATCCAACATGGACCCAGTGGGGGTTCTGACAGTAATATATCCAACATGGACCCAGTGGGGGTTCTGACAGTAATATATCCAACATGGACCCAGTGGGGGTTCTGACAGTAATATATCCAACATGGACACAGTGGGGATTCTGACTGGGGAATAGACAGTAATATATGCAACATGGACCCAGTGGGAGTTCTGACTAGGGGAATAGACAGTAATATATCCAACATGGACCCAGTGGGGGTTCTGACAGTAATATATCCAAAATGGACCAAGTGGGGGTTCTGACTAGGGGAATAGACAGTAATATATCCAACATGGACCCAGTGGGGGTTCTGACTAGGGGAATAGACAGTAATATACCCAACATGGTCCCAGTGGGGATTCTGACAGTAATATATCCAACATGGACCCAGTGGGGGTTCTGACTAGGGGAATAGACAGTAATATATCCAACATGGACCAAGTGGGGGTTCTGACTACTGGAATATACAGTAATATATCCAACATTGACCCAGTGGGGGTTCTGACTAGGGGAATAGACAGTAATATATCCAACATGGACCCAGTGTGGGTTCTGACTAGGGGAATATACAGTAATATATCCAACATGGACCCAGTGGGGGTTCTGACAGTAATATATCCAACATGGACCCAGTGGGGGTTCTGACTAGGGGAATAGACAGTAATATATCCAACATTGTACCAGTGGGGGTTCTGACTAGAGGAATAGACAGTAATATATCCAACATGGACCCAGTGGGGGTTCTGACAGTAATATATCCAACATGGACCCAGTAGGGGTTCTGACTAGGGGAATAGACAGTAATATATCCAACATGGACCCAGTGGGGGTTCTGACTAGGGGAATAGACAGTAATATATTAAACATGGAACCTGTGCGGGTTCTGACTAGGGGAATAGACAGTAATATATCCAACATGGACCCAGTGGAGGTTCTGACTAGGGGAATAGACAGTAATATATCCAACATGGACCCAGTGGGGGTTCTGACAGTAATATATCCAACATGGACCCAGTGGGGGTTCTGACAGTAATATATCCAACATGGACCCAGTGGGGGTTCTGACAGTAATATATCCAACATGGACACAGTGGGGATCCTGACTAGGGGAATAGACAGTAATATATCCAACATGGACCCAGTGGGAGTTCTGACTAGGGGAATAGACAGTAATATATCCAACATGGACCCAGTGGGGGTTCTGACTAGGGGAATAGACAGTAATATATCCAACATGGACCCAGTGGGGGTTCTGACAGTAATATATCCAAAATGGACCAAGTGGGGGTTCTGACTAGGGGAATAGACAGTAATATATCCAACATGGACCCAGTGGGGGGTTCTGACTAGGGGAATAGACAGTAATATACCCAACATGGACCCAGTGGGGATTCTGACAGTAATATATCCAACATGGACCCAGTGGGGGTTCTGACTAGGGGAATAGACAGTAATATATCCAACATGGACCAAGTGGGGGTTCTGACTACTGGAATATACAGTAATATATCCAACATGGACCCAGTGGGGGTTCTGACTAGGGGAATAGACAGTAATATATCCAACATGGACCCAGTGTGGGTTCTGACTAGGGGAATAGACAGTAATATATCCAACATGGACCCAGTGGGGGTTCTGACAGTAATATATCCAACATGGACCCAGTGGGGGTTCTGACTAGGGGAATAGACAGTAATATATCCAACATTGTACAAGTGGGGGTTCTGACTAGAGGAATAGACAGTAATATATCCAACATGGACCCAGTGGGGGTTCTGACAGTAATATATCCAACATGGACCCAGTAGGGGTTCTGACTAGGGAATAGACAGTAATATATCCAACATGGACCCAGTGGGGGGTTCTGACTAGGGGAATAGACAGTAATATATCCAACATGGAACCAGTAGGGGTTCTGACAGTAATATATCCAACATGGACACAGGGGGGATTCTGACTAGGGGAATAGACAGTAATATATCCAACATGGACCCAGTAGGGGTTCTGACTAAGGGAATAGACAGTAATATATCCAACATGGACCCAGTGGGAGTTCTGACTAGGGGAATAGACAGTAATATATCCAACATGGACTCAGTGGGGGTTCTGACAGTAATATATCCAAAATGGACCCAGTGGGGGTTCTGACTTGGGGAATAGACAGTAATATATCCAACATGGACCCAGTGGGGGTTCTGACAGTAATATATCCAACATGGACCCAGTGGGGGTTCTGACAGTAATATATCCAACATGGACCCAGTGGGGGTTCTGACAGTAATATATCCAACATGGACACAGTGGGGATTCTGACTAGGGGAATAGACAGTAATATATCCAACATGGACCCAGTAGGGGTTCTGACTAAGGGAATAGACAGTAATATATCCAACATGGACCCAGTGGGAGTTCTGACTAGGGGAATAGACAGTAATATATCCAACATGGACCCAGTGGGGCTTCTGACTAGGGGAATAGACAGTAATATATCCAACATGGACCCAGTGGGGGTTCTGACAGTAATATATCCAAAATGGACCAAGTGGGGGTTCTGACTAGGGGAATAGACAGTAATATATCCAACATGGACCCAGTGGGGGTTCTGACTAGGGGAATAGACAGTAATATACCCAACATGGACCCAGTGGGGATTCTGACAGTAATATATCCAACATGGACCCAGTGGGGGGTTCTGACTAGGGGAATAGACAGTAATATATCCAACATGGACCAAGTGGGGGTTCTGACTACTGGAATATACAGTAATATATCCAACATGGACCCAGTGGGGGTTCTGACTAGGGGAATAGACAGTAATATATCCAACATGGACCCAGTGTGGGTTCTGACTAGGGGAATAGACAGTAATATATCCAACATGGACCCAGTGGGGTTCTGACAGTAATATATCCAACATGGACCCAGTGGGGGGTTCTGACTAGGGAATAGACAGTAATATATCCAACATTGTACCAGTGGGGGGTTCTGACTAGAGGAATAGACAGTAATATATCCAACATGGACCCAGTGGGGGTTCTGACAGTAATATATCCAACATGGACCCAGTCGGGGTTCTGACTAGGGGAATAGACAGTAATATATCCAACATGGACCCAGTGGGGGTTCTGACTAGGGGAATAGACAGTAATATATCCAACATGGAACCAGTAGGGGTTCTGACAGTAATATATCCAACATGGACACAGGGGGATTCTGACTAGGGGAATAGACAGTAATATATCCAACATGGACCCAGTAGGGGGTTCTGACTAAGGAATAGACAGTAATATATCCAACATGGACCCAGTGGGAGTTCTGACTAGGGGAATAGACAGTAATATATCCAACATGGACTCAGTGGGGGTTCTGACAGTAATATATCCAAAATGGACCCAGTGGGGGTTCTGACTTGGGGAATAGACAGTAATATATCCAACATGGACCCAGTGGGGGGTTCTGACTAGGGGAATAGACAGTAATATACCCAACATGGACCCAGTGGGGATTCTGACAGTAATATATCCAACATGGACCCAGTGGGGGTTCTGACTAGGGGAATAGACAGTAATATATCCAACATGGACCAAGTGGGGGTTCTGACAAGGGGAATATACAGTAATAATATCCAACATGGACCCAGTGGGGGTTCTGACTAGGGGAATATACAGTAATATATCCAACATGGACCCAGTGGGGGTTCTGACTAGGGGAATAGACAGTAATATATCCAACATGGACCCAGTGGGGGTTCTGACTAGGGGAATAGACAGTAATATATCCAACATGGACCCAGTGGGGGTTCTGACAGTAATATATCCAACATGGACACAGTGGGGATTCTGACTAAGGGAATAGACAGTAATATATATCCAACATGGACCCAGTGGGGGTTCTGACTAGGGGAATAGACAGTAATATATCCAACATGGACCCAGTGGGGGTTCTGACAGTAATATATCCAACATGGACCCAGTGGGGGTTCTGACAGTAATATATCCAACATGGACCCAGTGGGGGTTCTGACAGTAATATATCCAACATGGACACAGTGGGGATTCTGACTAGGGGAATAGACAGTAATATATGCAACATGGACCCAGTGGGAGTTCTGACAGTAATATATCCAACATGGACCCAGTGGGGGGTTCTGACTAGGGAATAGACAGTAATATATCCAACATTGACCCAGTGGGGGGTTCTGACTAGAGGAATAGACAGTAATATATCCAACATGGACCCAGTGGGGGTTCTGACTAGGGGAATAGACAGTAATATATCCAACATGGACCCAGTGGGGGTTCTGACTAGGGAATAGACAGTAATATATCCAACATGGACCCAGTGGGGGGTTCTGACTAGGGGAATAGACAGTAATATATCCAACATGGACCCAGTGGGGGTTCTGACAAAGTAATATATCCAACATGGACCCAGTGGGGGTTCTGACAGTAATATATCCAACATGGACCCAGTGGGGGGTTCTGACAGTAATATATCCAACATGGACACAGTGGGGATCCTGACTAGGGGAATAGACAGTAATATATCCAACATGGACCCAGTGGGAGTTCTGACTAGGGAATAGACAGTAATATATCCAACATGGACCCAGTGGGGGGTTCTGACTAGGGGAATAGACAGTAATATATCCAACATGGACCCAGTGGGGGTTCTGACAGTAATATATCCAAAATGGACCAAGTGGGGGGTTCTGACTAGGGGAATAGACAGTAATATATCCAACATGGACCCAGTGGGGGTTCTGACTAGGGGAATAGACAGTAATATACCCAACATGGACCCAGTGGGGATTCTGACAGTAATATATCCAACATGGACCCAGTGGGGGTTCTGACTAGGGGAATAGACAGTAATATATCCAACATGGACCAAGTGGGGGTTCTGACTACTGGAATATACAGTAATATATCCAACATGGACCCAGTGGGGGTTCTGACTAGGGGAATAGACAGTAATATATCCAACATGGACCCAGTGTGGGTTCTGACTAGGGGAATAGACAGTAATATATCCAACATGGACCCAGTGGGGGTTCTGACAGTAATATATCCAACATGGACCCAGTGAGGGTTCTGACTAGCGGAATAGACAGTAATATATCCAACATTGTACAAGTGGGGGTTCTGACTAGAGGAATAGACAGTAATATATCCAACATGGACCCAGTGGGGGTTCTGACAGTAATATATCCAACATGGACCCAGTAGGGGTTCTGACTAGGGGAATAGACAGTAATATATCCAACATGGACCCAGTGGGGGTTCTGACTAGGGGAATAGACAGTAATATATCCAACATGGAACCAGTAGGGGTTCTGACAGTAATATATCCAACATGGACACAGGGGGGATTCTGACTAGGGGAATAGACAGTAATATATCCAACATGGACCCAGTAGGGGTTCTGACTAAGGAATAGACAGTAATATATCCAACATGGACCCAGTGGGAGTTCTGACTAGGGGAATAGACAGTAATATATCCAACATGGACCCAGTGGGGGTTCTGACAGTAATATATCCAAAATGGACCCAGTGGGGGTTCTGACTTGGGGAATAGACAGTAATATATCCAACATGGACCCAGTGGGGGTTCTGACTAGGGGAATAGACAGTAATATACCCAACATGGACCCAGTGGGGATTCTGACAGTAATATATCCAACATGGACCCAGTGGGGGTTCTGACTAGGGGAATAGACAGTAATATATCCAACATGGACCAAGTGGGGGTTCTGACTAGGGAATATACAGTAATAATATCCAACATGGACCCAGTGGGGGTTCTGACTAGGGAATATACAGTAATATATCCAACATGGACCCAGTGGGGGTTCTGACTAGGGGAATAGACAGTAATATATCCAACATGGACCCAGTGGGGGTTCTGACTAGGGGAATAGACAGTAATATATCCAACATGGACCCAGTGGGGGTTCTGACAGTAATATATCCAACATGGACACAGTGGGGATTCTGACTAAGGGAATAGACAGTAATATATATCCAACATGGACCCAGTGGGGGTTCTGACTAGGGGAATAGACAGTAATATATCCAACATGGACCCAGTGGGGGTTCTGACAGTAATATATCCAACATGGACCCAGTGGGGGTTCTGACAGTAATATATCCAACATGGACCCAGTGGGGGTTCTGACAGTAATATATCCAACATGGACACAGTGGGGATTCTGACTAGGGGAATAGACAGTAATATATGCAACATGGACCCAGTGGGAGTTCTGACTAGGGGAATAGACAGTAATATATCCAACATGGACCCAGTGGGGGTTCTGACAGTAATATATCCAAAATGGACCAAGTGGGGGTTCTGACTAGGGGAATAGACAGTAATATATCCAACATGGACCCAGTGGGGGTTCTGACTAGGGGAATAGACAGTAATATACCCAACATGGACCCAGTGGGGATTCTGACAGTAATATATCCAACATGGACCCAGTGGGGGTTCTGACTAGGGGAATAGACAGTAATATATCCAACATGGACCAAGTGGGGGTTCTGACTACTGGAATATACAGTAATATATCCAACATTGACCCAGTGGGGGTTCTGACTAGGGGAATAGACAGTAATATATCCAACATGGACCCAGTGTGGGTTCTGACTAGGGGAATAGACAGTAATATATCCAACATGGACCCAGTGGGGGTTCTGACAGTAATATATCCAACATGGACCCAGTGGGGGTTCTGACTAGGGGAATAGACAGTAATATATCCAACATTGTACCAGTGGGGGTTCTGACTAGAGGAATAGACAGTAATATATCCAACATGGACCCAGTGGGGGTTCTGACAGTAATATATCCAACATGGACCCAGTAGGGGTTCTGACTAGGGGAATAGACAGTAATATATCCAACATGGACCCAGTGGGGGTTCTGACTAGGGGAATAGACAGTAATATATCCAACATGGAACCTGCAACGGGTTCTGACTAGGGGAATAGACAGTAATATATCCAACATGGACCCAGTGGGGGGTTCTGACTAGGGGAATAGACAGTAATATATCCAACATGGACCCAGTGGGGGTTCTGACAGTAATATATCCAACATTGACCCAGTGGGGGTTCTGACAGTAATATATCCAACATGGACCCATTGGGGGTTCTGACAGTAATATATCCAACATGGACACAGTGGGGATCCTGACTAGGGGAATAGACAGTAATATATCCAACATGGACCCAGTGGGGGTTCTGACTAGGGGAATAGACAGTAATATATCCAACATGGACCCAGTGGGGGGTTCTGACTAGGGGAATAGACAGTAACATTTCCAAAATGGACCCAGTGGGGGTTCTGACTAGGGGAATAGACAGTAAATATCCAATATTGACCCAGTGGGGGTTCTGACTAGGGGAATAGACAGTAATATATCCAACATGGAACCAGTGGGGGTTCTGACTAGGGGAATAGACAGTAATATATCCAACATGGACACAGTGGGGGTTCTGACTAGGGGAATAGACAGTAATTTTTCCAACATGGACCCAGTGGGGGTTCTGACTAGGGGAATAGACAGTAATATATCCAACATGGACCCAGTGGGGGTTCTGACAGTAATATATCCAACATGGACCCAGTGGAGGTTCTGACAGTAATATATCCAACATGGACCCAGTGGGGGTTCTGACTAGGGGAATAGACAATAATATATCCAACATGGACCCAGTGGGGATTCTGACTAGGGGAATAGACAGTAATATATCCAACATGGACCCAGTGGGATTTCTGACTAGGGGAATAGAAAGTAATATATCCAACATGGACCCAGTGGGGGTTCTGACTAGGGGAATAGACAGTAATATATCGAACACGGACCCAGTGGGGGTTCTGACAGTAATATATCCAACATGGACCCAGTGGGGGTTCTGACAGTAATATATCCAACATGGACCAAGTGGGGGTTCTGACTAGGGGAATAGACAGTAATATAACTAACATGGACCCAGTAGGGGTTCTGACTAGGGGAATAGACAGTAATATATCCAACATGGACCCAGTGGGGGTTCTGACAGTAATATATCCAACATGGACCCAGTGAGGGTTCTGACTAGCGGAATAGACAGTAATATATCCAACATTGTACAAGTGGGGGTTCTGACTAGAGGAATAGACAGTAATATATCCAACATGGACCCAGTGGGGGTTCTGACAGTAATATATCCAACATGGACCCAGTAGGGGTTCTGACTAGGGGAATAGACAGTAATATATCCAACATGGACCCAGTGGGGGTTCTGACTAGGGGAATAGACAGTAATATATCCAACATGGAACCAGTAGGGGTTCTGACAGTAATATATCCAACATGGACACAGGGGGATTCTGACTAGGGGAATAGACAGTAATATATCCAACATGGACCCAGTAGGGGTTCTGACTAAGGGAATAGACAGTAATATATCCAACATGGACCCAGTGGGAGTTCTGACTAGGGGAATAGACAGTAATATATCCAACATGGACCCAGTGGGGGTTCTGACAGTAATATATCCAAAATGGACCCAGTGGGGGTTCTGACTTGGGGAATAGACAGTAATATATCCAACATGGACCCAGTGGGGGTTCTGACTAGGGGAATAGACAGTAATATACCCAACATGGACCCAGTGGGGATTCTGACAGTAATATATCCAACATGGACCCAGTGGGGGTTCTGACTAGGGGAATAGACAGTAATATATCCAACATGGACCAAGTGGGGGTTCTGACTAGGGGAATATACAGTAATAATATCCAACATGGACCCAGTGGGGGTTCTGACTAGGGGAATATACAGTAATATATCCAACATGGACCCAGTGGGGGTTCTGACTAGGGGAATAGACAGTAATATATCCAACATGGACCCAGTGGGGGTTCTGACTAGGGGAATAGACAGTAATATATCCAACATGGACCCAGTGGGGGTTCTGACAGTAATATATCCAACATGGACACAGTGGGGATTCTGACTAAGGGAATAGACAGTAATATATATCCAACATGGACCCAGTGGGGGTTCTGACTAGGGGAATAGACAGTAATATATCCAACATGGACCCAGTGGGGGTTCTGACAGTAATATATCCAACATGGACCCAGTGGGGGTTCTGACAGTAATATATCCAACATGGACCCAGTGGGGGTTCTGACAGTAATATATCCAACATGGACACAGTGGGGATTCTGACTAGGGGAATAGACAGTAATATATGCAACATGGACCCAGTGGGAGTTCTGACTAGGGGAATAGACAGTAATATATCCAACATGGACCCAGTGGGGGTTCTGACAGTAATATATCCAAAATGGACCAAGTGGGGGTTCTGACTAGGGGAATAGACAGTAATATATCCAACATGGACCCAGTGGGGGTTCTGACTAGGGGAATAGACAGTAATATACCCAACATGGACCCAGTGGGGATTCTGACAGTAATATATCCAACATGGACCCAGTGGGGGTTCTGACTAGGGGAATAGACAGTAATATATCCAACATGGACCAAGTGGGGGTTCTGACTACTGGAATATACAGTAATATATCCAACATTGACCCAGTGGGGGTTCTGACTAGGGGAATAGACAGTAATATATCCAACATGGACCCAGTGTGGGTTCTGACTAGGGGAATAGACAGTAATATATCCAACATGGACCCAGTGGGGGTTCTGACAGTAATATATCCAACATGGACCCAGTGGGGGTTCTGACTAGGGGAATAGACAGTAATATATCCAACATTGTACCAGTGGGGGTTCTGACTAGAGGAATAGACAGTAATATATCCAACATGGACCCAGTGGGGGTTCTGACAGTAATATATCCAACATGGACCCAGTAGGGGTTCTGACTAGGGGAATAGACAGTAATATATCCAACATGGACCCAGTGGGGGTTCTGACTAGGGGAATAGACAGTAATATATCCAACATGGAACCTGTGCGGGTTCTGACTAGGGGAATAGACAGTAATATATCCAACATGGACCCAGTGGGGGTTCTGACTAGGGGAATAGACAGTAATATATCCAACATGGACCCAGTGGGGGTTCTGACAGTAATATATCCAACATTGACCCAGTGGGGGTTCTGACAGTAATATATCCAACATGGACCCAGTGGGGGTTCTGACAGTAATATATCCAACATGGACACAGTGGGGATCCTGACTAGGGGAATAGACAGTAATATATCCAACATGGACCCAGTGGGGGTTCTGACTAGGGGAATAGACAGTAATATATCCAACATGGACCCAGTGGGGGTTCTGACTAGGGGAATAGACAGTAACATTTCCAAAATGGACCCAGTGGGGGGTTCTGACTAGGGGAATAGACAGTAAATATCCAATATTGACCCAGTGGGGGGTTCTGACTAGGGGAATAGACAGTAATATATCCAACATGGAACCAGTGGGGGTTCTGACTAGGGGAATAGACAGTAATATATCCAACATGGACACAGTGGGGGGTTCTGACTAGGGGAATAGACAGTAATTTTTCCAACATGGACCCAGTGGGGGGTTCTGACTAGGGGAATAGACAGTAATATATCCAACATGGACCCAGTGGGGGTTCTGACAGTAATATATCCAACATGGACCCAGTGGAGGTTCTGACAGTAATATATCCAACATGGACCCAGTGGGGGTTCTGACTAGGGGAATAGACAATAATATATCCAACATGGACCCAGTGGGGATTCTGACTAGGGGAATAGACAGTAATATATCCAACATGGACCCAGTGGGATTTCTGACTAGGGGAATAGAAAGTAATATATCCAACATGGACCCAGTGGGGGGTTCTGACTAGGGGAATAGACAGTAATATATCCAACACGGACCCAGTGGGGGTTCTGACAGTAATATATCCAACATGGACCCAGTGGGGGTTCTGACAGTAATATTTCCAACATGGACCAAGTGGGGGGTTCTGACTAGGGGAATAGACAGTAATATAACTAACATGGACCCAGTAGGGGTTCTGACTAGGGGAATAGACAGTAATATATCCAACATGGACCCAGTGAGAGTTTTGACAGTAATATATCCAACATGGACCCAGTGGGGGTTCTGACTAGGGGAATAGACAGTAATATATCCAACATGGACACAGTGGGGGTTCTGACCTAATAACAGTAATATATCCAACATGGACCCAGTGGGGGTTCTGACGTAATATATCCAACATGGACACAGTGGGGATTCTGACTAAGGGAATAGACAGTAATATATCCAACATGGACCCAGTGGGGGTTCTGACTAGGGGAATAGACAGTAATATATCCAACATGGACCCAGTGGGGGTTCTGACAGTAATATATCCAACATGGACCCAGTGGGGGTTCTGACAGTAATATATCCAACATGGACCCAGTGGGGGTTCTGACAGTAATATATCCAACATGGACACAGTGGGGATTCTGACTAGGGGAATAGACAGTAATATATCCAACATGGACCCAGTAGGGGTTCTGACTAAGGGAATAGACAGTAATATATCCAACATGGACCCAGTGGGAGTTCTGACTAGGGGAATAGACAGTAATATATCCAACATGGACCCAGTGGGGGGTTCTGACTAGGGGAATAGACAGTAATATATCCAACATGGACCCAGTGGGGGTTCTGACAGTAATATATCCAAAATGGACCAAGTGGGGGTTCTGACTAGGGGAATAGACAGTAATATATCCAACATGGACCCAGTGGGGGTTCTGACTAGGGGAATAGACAGTAATATACCCATCATGGACCCAGTGGGGATTCTGACAGTAATATACCCAACATGGACCCAGTGGGGGTTCTGACTAGGGGAATAGACAGTAATATATCCAACATGGACCAAGTGGGGGTTCTGACTACTGGAATATACAGTAATATATCCAACATTGACCCAGTGGGGGTTCTGACTAGGGGAATAGACAGTAATATACCCAACATGGACCCAGTGGGGATTCTGACAGTAATATATCCAACATGGACCCAGTGGGGGTTCTGACTAGGGGAATAGACAGTAATATATCCAACATGGACCAAGTGGGGGTTCTGACTACTGGAATATACAGTAATATATCCAACATTGACCCAGTGGGGGTTCTGACTAGGGGAATAGACAGTAATATATCCAACATGGACCCAGTGTGGGTTCTGACTAGGGGAATAGACAGTAATATATCCAACATGGACCCAGTGGGGGTTCTGACAGTAATATATCCAACATGGACCCAGTGGGGGTTCTGACTAGGGGAATAGACAGTAATATATCCAACATTGTACCAGTGGGGGTTCTGACTAGAGGAATAGACAGTAATATATCCAACATGGACCCAGTGGGGGTTCTGACAGTAATATATCCAACATGGACCCAGTAGGGGTTCTGACTAGGGGAATAGACAGTAATATATCCAACATGGACCCAGTGGGGGGTTCTGACTAGGGGAATAGACAGTAATATATCCAACATGGAACCTGTGCGGGTTCTGACTAGGGGAATAGACAGTAATATATCCAACATGGACCCAGTGGGGGGTTCTGACTAGGGGAATAGACAGTAATATATCCAACATGGACCCAGTGGGGGTTCTGACAGTAATATATCCAACATTGACCCAGTGGGGGTTCTGACAGTAATATATCCAACATGGACCCAGTGGGGGTTCTGACAGTAATATATCCAACATGGACACAGTGGGGATCCTGACTAGGGGAATAGACAGTAATATATCCAACATGGACCCAGTGGGGGGTTCTGACTAGGGGAATAGACAGTAATATATCCAACATGGACCCAGTGGGGGTTCTGACTAGGGGAATAGACAGTAACATTTCCAAAATGGACCCAGTGGGGGTTCTGACTAGGGGAATAGACAGTAAATATCCAATATTGACCCAGTGGGGGTTCTGACTAGGGGAATAGACAGTAATATATCCAACATGGAACCAGTGGGGGTTCTGACTAGGGGAATAGACAGTAATATATCCAACATGGACACAGTGGGGGTTCTGACTAGGGGAATAGACAGTAATTTTTCCAACATGGACCCAGTGGGGGTTCTGACTAGGGGAATAGACAGTAATATATCCAACATGGACCCAGTGGGGGTTCTGACAGTAATATATCCAACATGGACCCAGTGGAGGTTCTGACAGTAATATATCCAACATGGACCCAGTGGGGGTTCTGACTAGGGGAATAGACAATAATATATCCAACATGGACCCAGTGGGGATTCTGACTAGGGGAATAGACAGTAATATATCCAACATGGACCCAGTGGGATTTCTGACTAGGGGAATAGAAAGTAATATATCCAACATGGACCCAGTGGGGGTTCTGACTAGGGGAATAGACAGTAATATATCCAACACGGACCCAGTGGGGGTTCTGACAGTAATATATCCAACATGGACCCAGTGGGGGTTCTGACAGTAATATATCCAACATGGACCAAGTGGGGGTTCTGACTAGGGGAATAGACAGTAATATAACTAACATGGACCCAGTAGGGGTTCTGACTAGGGGAATAGACAGTAATATATCCAACATGGACCCAGTGGGAGTTTTGACAGTAATATATCCAACATGGACCCAGTGGGGGTTCTGACTAGGGGAATAGACAGTAATATATCCAACATGGACACAGTGGGGGTTCTGACAGTAATATATCCAACATGGACCCAGTGGGGGTTCTGACTAGGGGAATAGACAGTAATATATCCAACATGGACCCAGTGGGGGTTCTGACAGTAATATATCCAACATGGACACAGTGGGGATTCTGACTAAGGGAATAGACAGTAATATATCCAACATGGACCCAGTGGGGGTTCTGACTAGGGGAATAGACAGTAATATATCCAACATGGACCCAGTGGGGGTTCTGACAGTAATATATCCAACATGGACCCAGTGGGGGTTCTGACAGTAATATATCCAACATGGACCCAGTGGGGGTTCTGACAGTAATATATCCAACATGGACACAGTGGGGATTCTGACTAGGGGAATAGACAGTAATATATCCAACATGGACCCAGTAGGGGTTCTGACTAAGGGAATAGACAGTAATATATCCAACATGGACCCAGTGGGAGTTCTGACTAGGGGAATAGACAGTAATATATCCAACATGGACCAAGTGGGGGTTCTGACTAGGGGAATAGACAGTAATATATCCAACATGGACCCAGTGGGGGTTCTGACAGTAATATATCCAAAATGGACCAAGTGGGGGTTCTGACTAGGGGAATAGACAGTAATATATCCAACATGGACCCAGTGGGGGTTCTGACTAGGGGAATAGACAGTAATATACCCATCATGGACCCAGTGGGGATTCTGACAGTAATATATCCAACATGGACCCAGTGGGGGTTCTGACTAGGGGAATAGACAGTAATATATCCAACATGGACCAAGTGGGGGTTCTGACTACTGGAATATACAGTAATATATCCAACATTGACCCAGTGGGGGTTCTGACTAGGGGAATAGACAGTAATATATCCAACATGGACCCAGTGTGGGTTCTGACTAGGGGAATAGACAGTAATATATCCAACATGGACCCAGTGGGGGTTCTGACAGTAATATATCCAACATGGACCCAGTGGGGGTTCTGACTAGGGGAATAGACAGTAATATATCCAACATTGTACCAGTGGGGGTTCTGACTAGAGGAATAGACAGTAATATATCCAACATGGACCCAGTGGGGGTTCTGACAGTAATATATCCAACATGGACCCAGTAGGGGTTCTGACTAGGGGAATAGACAGTAATATATCCAACATGGACCCAGTGGGGGTTCTGACTAGGGGAATAGACAGTAATATATCCAACATGGACACAGTGGGGGTTCTGACTAGGGGAATAGACAGTAATTTTTCCAACATGGACCCAGTGGGGGTTCTGACTAGGGGAATAGACAGTAATATATCCAACATGGACCCAGTGGGGGTTCTGACGGAATAGACAGTAATATACCCAACATGGACCCAGTGGGGATTCTGACAGTAATATATCCAACATGGACCCAGTGGGGGTTCTGACTAGGGGAATAGACAGTAATATATCCAACATGGACCAAGTGGGGGTTCTGACTACTGGAATATACAGTAATATATCCAACATTGACCCAGTGGGGGTTCTGACTAGGGGAATAGACAGTAATATATCCAACATGGACCCAGTGTGGGTTCTGACTAGGGGAATAGACAGTAATATATCCAACATGGACCCAGTGGGGGTTCTGACAGTAATATATCCAACATGGACCCAGTGGGGGTTCTGACTAGGGGAATAGACAGTAATATATCCAACATTGTACCAGTGGGGGTTCTGACTAGAGGAATAGACAGTAATATATCCAACATGGACCCAGTGGGGGTTCTGACAGTAATATATCCAACATGGACCCAGTAGGGGTTCTGACTAGGGGAATAGACAGTAATATATCCAACATGGACCCAGTGGGGGGTTCTGACTAGGGAATAGACAGTAATATATCCAACATGGACACAGTGGGGGTTCTGACTAGGGGAATAGACAGTAATTTTTTCCAACATGGACCCAGTGGGGGTTCTGACTAGGGAATAGACAGTAATATATCCAACATGGACCCAGTGGGGGTTCTGACAGTAATATATCCAACATGGACCCAGTGGGGGTTCTGACTGGGGAATAGACAATAATATATCCAACATGGACCCAGTGGGGATTTTTACTAGGGGAATAGACAGTAATATATCCAACATGGACCCAGTGGGATTTCTGACTAGGGGAATAGAAAGTAATATATCCAACATGGACCCAGTGGGGGTTCTGACTAGGGGAATAGACAGTAATATATCCAACACGGACCCAGTGGGGGTTCTGACAGTAATATATCCAACATGGACCCAGTGGGGGTTCTGACTAGGGGAATAGACAGTAATATATCCAACATGGACCCAGTGGGGGTTCTGACTAGGGGAATAGACAGTAATATATCCAACATGGACCCAGTGGGGGTTATGACAGTAATATATCCAAAATGGACCCAGTGGGGGTTCTGACTAGGGGAATAGACAGTAATATATCCAACATGGACCCAGTGGGGGTTCTGACAGTAATATATCCAAAATGGACCCAGTGGGGGTTCTGACTAAGGGAATAGACAGTAATATATCCAACATGGACCCAGTGGGAGTTCTGACTAGGGGAATAGACAGTAATATATCCAACATGGACCCAGTGGGGGGTTCTGACTAGGGGAATAGACAGTAATATATCCAACATGGACCCAGTGGGGGTTCTGACAGTAATATATCCAAAATGGACCCAGTGGGGGTTCTGACTAGGGGAATAGACAGTAATATATCCAACATGGACCCAGTGGGGGTTCTGACTAGGGAATAGACAGTAATATACCCAACATGGACCCAGTGGGGATTCTGACAGTAATATATCCAACATGGACCCAGTGGGGGTTCTGACTAGGGGAATAGACAGTAATATATCCAACATGGACCAAGTGGGGTTCTGACTAGGGGAATATACAGTAATAATATCCAACATGGACCCAGTGGGGGTTCTGACTAGGGGAATATACAGTAATATATCCAACATGGACCCAGTGGGGGTTCTGACTAGGGGAATAGACAGTAATATATCCAACATGGACCCAGTGGGGGTTCTGACTAGGGGAATAGACAGTAATATATCCAACATGGACCCAGTGGGTGTTCTGATAGTAATATATCCAACATGGACCCAGTGGGGGTTCTGACAGTAATATATCCAACATGGACCCAGTGGGGGTTCTGACAGTAATATATCCAACATGGACACAGTGGGGATTCTGACTAAGGGAATAGACAGTAATATATCCAACATGGACCCAGTGGGGGGTTCTGACTAGGGGAATAGACAGTAATATATCCAACATGGACCCAGTGGGGGTTCTGACAGTAATATATCCAACATGGACCAAGTGGGGGTTCTGACAGTAATATATCCAACATGGACCCAGTGGGGGTTCTGACAGTAATATATCCAACATGGACACAGTGGGGATTCTGACTAGGGGAATAGACAGTAATATATCCAACATGGACCCAGTAGGTGTTCTGACTAAGGGAATAGACAGTAATATATCCAACATGGAGTCCAGTGGGAGTTCTGACTAGGGGAATAGACAGTAATATATCCAACATGGACCCAGTGGGGGTTCTGACTTGGGGAATAGACAGTAATATATCGAACATGGACCCAGTGGGGGTTCTGACAGTAATATATCCAACATGGACCCAGTGGGGGTTCTGACTAGGGGAATAGACAGTAATATATCCAACATGGACCCAGTGGGGGTTCTGACTAGGGGAATAGACAGTAATATATCCAACATGGACCCAGTGGGGGTTATGACAGTAATATATCCAAAATGGACCCAGTGGGGGTTCTGACTAGGGGAATAGACAGTAATATATCCAACATGGACCCAGTGGGGGTTCTGACAGTAATATATCCAAAATGGACCCAGTGGGGGTTCTGACTAAGGGAATAGACAGTAATATATCCAACATGGACCCAGTGGGAGTTCTGACTAGGGGAATAGACAGTAATATATCCAACATGGACCCAGTGGGGGGTTCTGACTAGGGGAATAGACAGTAATATATCTAACATGGACCCAGTGGGGGTTCTGACAGTAATATATCCAAAATGGACCCAGTGGGGGGTTCTGACTAGGGGAATAGACAGTAATATATCCAACATGGACCCAGTGGGGGTTCTGACTAGGGGAATAGACAGTAATATACCCAACATGGACCCAGTGGGGATTCTGACAGTAATATATCCAACATGGACCCAGTGGGGGTTCTGACTAGGGGAATAGACAGTAATATATCCAACATGGACCAAGTGGGGGTTCTGACTAGGGGAATATACAGTAATAATATCCAACATGGACCCAGTGGGGGTTCTGACTAGGGGAATATACAGTAATATATCCAACATGGACCCAGTGGGGGTTCTGACTAGGGGAATAGACAGTAATATATCCAACATGGACCCAGTGGGGGGTTCTGACTAGGGGAATAGACAGTAATATATCCAACATGGACCCAGTGGGGGTTCTGATAGTAATATATCCAACATGGACCCAGTGGGGGTTCTGACAGTAATATATCCAACATGGACCCAGTGGGGGTTCTGACAGTAATATATCCAACATGGACACAGTGGGGATTCTGACTAAGGGAATAGACAGTAATATATCCAACATGGACCCAGTGGGGGTTCTGACTAGGGGAATAGACAGTAATATATCCAACATGGACCCAGTGGGGGTTCTGACAGTAATATATCCAACATGGACCAAGTGGGGGTTCTGACAGTAATATATCCAACATGGACCCAGTGGGGGTTCTGACAGTAATATATCCAACATGGACACAGTGGGGATTCTGACTAGGGGAATAGACAGTAATATATCCAACATGGACCCAGTAGGTGTTCTGACTAAGGGAATAGACAGTAATATATCCAACATGGAGTCCAGTGGGAGTTCTGACTAGGGGAATAGACAGTAATATATCCAACATGGACCCAGTGGGGGTTCTGACTAGGGGAATAGACAGTAATATATCCAACATGGACCCAGTGGGGGTTCTGACAGTAATATATCCATAATGGACCAAGTGGGGGTTCTGACTAGGGGAATAGACAGTAATATATCCAACATGGACCCAGTGGGGGTTCTGACTAGGGGAATAGACAGTAATATACCCAACATGGACCCAGTGGGGATTCTGACAGTAATATATCCAACATGGACCCAGTGGGGGTTCTGACTAGGGGAATAGACAGTAATATATCCAACATGGACCAAGTGGGGGTTCTGACTACTGGAATATACAGTAATATATCCAACATAGACCCAGTGGGGGTTCTGACTAGGGGAATAGACAGTAATATATCCAACATGGACCCAGTGTGGGTTCTGACTAGGGGAATAGACAGTAATATATCCAACATGGACCCAGTGGGGGTTCTGACAGTAATATATCCAACATGGACCCAGTGGGGGTTCTGACTAAGGGAATAGACAGTAATATATCCAACATTGTACCAGTGGGGGTTCTGACTAGAGGAATAGACAGTAATATATCCAACATGGACCCAGTGGGGGTTCTGACAGTAATATATCCAACATGGACCCAGTAGGGGTTCTGACTAGGGGAATAGACAGTAATATATCCAACATGGACCCAGTGGGGGTTCTGACTAGGGAATAGACAGTAATATATCCAACATGGAACCAGTAGGGGTTCTGACAGTAATATATCCAACATGGACACAGTGGGGTTTCTGACTAGGGGAATAGACAGTAATATATCCAACATGGACCCAGTAGGGGTTCTGACTAAGGGAATAGACAGTAATATATCCAACATGGACCCAGTGGGGGGTTCTTACTAGGGGAATAGACAGTAATATATCCAACATGGACCCAGTGGGGGTTCTGACAGTAATATATCCAAAATGGACCCAGTGGGGGTTCTGACTAGGGGAATAGACAGTAATATATCCAACATGGACCCAGTGGGGGTTCTGACTAGGGGAATAGACAGTAATATACCCAACATGGACCATGTGGGGATTCTGACAGTAATATATCCAACATGGACCCAGTGGGGGTTCTGACTAGGGGAATAGACAGTAATATATCCAACATGGACCAAGTGGGGGTTCTGACTAGGGGAATATACAGTAATAATATCCAACATGGACCCAGTGGGGGTTCTGACTAGGGGAATATACAGTAATATATCCAACATGGACCCAGTGGGGGTTCTGACTAGGGGAATAGACAGTAATATATCCAACATGGACCCAGTGGGGGTTCTGACTAGGGGAATAGACAGTAATATATCCAACATGGACCCAGTGGGGGTTCTGATAGTAATATATCCAACATGGACCCAGTGGGGGTTCTGACAGTAATATATCCAACATGGACCCAGTGGGGGTTCTGACAGTAATATATCCAACATGGACACAGTGGGGATTCTGACTAAGGGAATAGACAGTAATATATCCAACATGGACCCAGTGGGGGTTCTGACTAGGGAATAGACAGTAATATATCCAACATGGACCCAGTGGGGGTTCTGACAGTAATATATCCAACATGGACCCAGTGGGGGTTCTGACAGTAATATATCCAACATGGACCCAGTGGGGGTTCTGACAGTAATATATCCAACATGGACACAGTGGGGATTCTGACTAGGGGAATAGACAGTAATATATCCAACATGGACCCAGTAGGGGTTCTGACTAAGGGAATAGACAGTAATATATCCAACATGGACCCAGTGGGAGTTCTGACTAGGGGAATAGACAGTAATATATCCAACATGGACCCAGTGGGGGTTCTGACTAGGGGAATAGACAGTAATATATCCAACATGGACCCAGTGGGGGTTCTGACAGTAATATATCCAAAATGGACCAAGTGGGGGTTCTGACTAGGGGAATAGACAGTAATATATCCAACATGGACCCAGTGGGGGGTTCTGACTAGGGAATAGACAGTAATATACCCAACATGGACCCAGTGGGGATTCTGACAGTAATATATCCAACATGGACCCAGTGGGGGGTTCTGACTAGGGGAATAGACAGTAATATATCCAACATGGACCAAGTGGGGGTTCTGACTAGGGGAATAGACAGTAATATATCCAACATGGACCCAGTGTTGGTTCTGACTAGGGGAATAGACAGTAATATATCCAACATGGACCCAGTGGGGGTTCTGACAGTAATATATCCAACATGGACCCAGTGGGGGGTTCTGACTAGGGGAATAGACAGTAATATATCCAACATTGTACCAGTGGGGGTTCTGACTAGAGGAATAGACAGTAATATATCCAACATGGACCCAGTGGGGGTTCTGACAGTAATATATCCAACATGGACTCAGTAGGGGTTCTGACTAGGGGAATAGACAGTAATATATCCAACATGGACCCAGTGGGGGTTCTGACTAGGGGAATAGACAGTAATATATCCAACATGGAACCAGTAGGGGTTCTGACAGTAATATATCCAACATGGACACAGTGGGGATTCTGACTAGGGGAATAGACAGTAATATATCCAACATGGACCCAGTAGGGGTTCTGACTAGGGGAATAGACAGTAATATACCCAACATGGACCCAATGGGGATTCTGACAGTAATATATCCAACATCGACCCAGTGGGGGTTCTGACTAGGGGAATAGACAGTAATATATCCAACATGGACCAAGTGGGGGTTCTGACTAGGGGAATATACAGTAATAATATCCAACATGGACCCAGTGGGGGTTCTGACTAGGGGAAAATACAGTAATATATCCAACATGGACCCAGTGGGGGTTCTGACTAGGGGAATAGACAGTAATATATCCAACATGGACCCAGTGGGGGTTCTGACAAGGGGAATAGAAAGTAATATATCCAACATGGACCCAGTGGGGGTTCTGACTAGGGGAATAGACAGTAATATATCCAACATGGACCCAGTGGGGGTTCTGACAGTAATATATCCAACATGGACCCAGTGGGGGTTCTGACAGTAATATATCCAACATGGACCAAGTGGGGGTTCTGACTAGGGGAATAGACAGTAATATATCCAACATGGACCCAGTGGGGGTTCTGACTAGAGGAATAGACAGTAATATAACTAACATGGACCCAGTAGGGGTTCTGACTAGGGGAATAGACAGTAATATATCCAACATGGACCCAGTGGGAGTTTTGACAGTAATATAACCAACATGGACCCAGTGGGGGTTCTGACTAGGGGAATAGACAGTAATATATCCAACATGGACACAGTGGGGGTTCTGACAGTAATATATCCAACATGGACCCAGTGGGGGGTTCTGACTAGGGGAATAGACAGTAATATATCCAACATGGACCAAGTGGGGTTTCTGACTAGGGGAATAGACAGTAATATATCCAACATGGACCCAGTGGGGGTTCTGACAAGGGAATAGACAGTAATATATCCAACATGGACCCAGTGGGGGTTCTGACAGTAATATATCCAACATGGACCCAGTGGGGGTTCTGACTAGGGGAATACACAGTAATATATCCAACATGGACCCAGTGGGGGTTCAGACAAGAGGAATAGACAGTAATATATCCAACATGGACCCAGTGGGGGTTCTGACAGTAATATATCCAACATGGACCCAGTAGGGGTTCTGACTAGGGGAATAGACAGTAATATATACAACATGGACCCAGTGGGGGTTCTGACTAGGGGTATAGACAGTAATATATCCAACATGGACCCAGTGGGGGTTCTGACTAGGGGAATAGACAGTAATATATCCAACATGGACCCAGTGGGGGTTCTGACTAGGGTTCTGACAGTAATATATCCAACATGGACCCAGTGGGGGTTCTGACAGTAATATATCCAACATGGACCCAGTGGGGGTTCTGACAGTAATATATCCAACATGGACACCGTGGGGATTCTGACTAGAGGAATAGACAGTAATATATCCAACATGGACCCAGTGGGGGTTCTGACTAAGGGAATAGACAGTAATATATCCAACATGGACCCAGTGGGAGTTCTGACTAGGGGAATAGACAGTAATATATCCAACATGGACCCAGTGGGGGTTCTGACTAGGGGAATAGACAGTAATATATCCAACATGGACCCAGTGGGGGTTCTGACAGTAATATATCCAAAATGGACCCAGTGGGGGGTTCTGACAAGGGGAATAGACAGTAATATATCCAACATGGACCCAGTGGGGGTTCTGACTAGGGAATAGACAGTAATATATCCAACATGGACCCAGTGGGGGTTCTGACAGTAATATATCCAACATGGACCCAGTGGGGGTTCTGACTAGGGGAATAGACAGTAATATATCCAACATTGTACCAGTGGGGGGTTCTGACTAGAGGAATAGACAGTAATATATCCAACATGGTCCCAGTGGGGGGTTCTGACAGTAATATATCCAACATGGACCCAGTAGGGGTTCTGACTAGGGGAATAGACAGTAATATATCCAACATGGACCCAGTGGGGGTTCTGACTAGGGGAATAGACAGTAATATATCCAACATGGACCCAGTGGGGGGTTCTGACTAGGGGAATAGACAGTAATATATCCAACATGGACCCAGTGGGGGTTCTGACTAGGGGAATAGACAGTAATATATTCAACATGGACCCAGTGGGGGTTCTGACAGTAATATATCCAACATGGACCCAGTGGGGGTTCTGACAGTAATATATCCAACATGGACCCAGTGGGGGTTCTGACAGAAATATATCCAACATGGACACAGTGCGGATTCTGACTAGGGGAATAGACAGTAATATATCCAACATGGACCCAGTGGGGGTTCTGACAGTAATATATCCAACATGGACCCAGTGGGGGTTCTGACAGTAATATATCCAACATGGACCAAGTGGGGGTTCTGACTAGGGGAATAGACAGTAATATATCCAACATGGACCCAGTGGGGGTTCTGACTAGAGGAATAGACAGTAATATAACTAACATGGACCCAGTAGGGGTTCTGACTAGGGGAATAGACAGTAATATATCCAACATGGACCCAGTGGGAGTTTTGACAGTAATATAACCAACATGGACCCAGTGGGGGTTCTGACTAGGGGAATAGACAGTAATATATCCAACATGGACACAGTGGGGGTTCTGACAGTAATATATCCAACATGGACCCAGTGGGGGTTCTGACTAGGGGAATAGACAGTAATATATCCAACATGGACCAAGTGGGGGTTCTGACTAGGGGAATAGACAGTAATATATCCAACATGGACCCAGTGGGGGTTCTGACAAGGGGAATAGACAGTAATATATCCAACATGGACCCAGTGGGGGTTCTGACAGTAATATATCCAACATGGACCCAGTAGGGATTCTGACTAGGGGAATAGACAGTAATATATACAACATGGACCCAGTGGGGGTTCTGACTAGGGGTATAGACAGTAATATATCCAACATGGACCCAGTGGGGGTTCTGACTAGGGGAATAGACAGTAATATATCCAACATGGACCCAGTGGGGGTTCTGACTAGGGTTCTGACAGTAATATATCCAACATGGACCCAGTGGGGGTTCTGACAGTAATATATCCAACATGGACCCAGTGGGGGTTCTGACAGTAATATATCCAACATGGACACCGTGGGGATTCTGACTAGAGGAATAGACAGTAATATATCCAACATGGACCCAGTGGGGGTTCTGACTAAGGGAATAGACAGTAATATATCCAACATGGACCCAGTGGGAGTTCTGACTAGGGGAATAGACAGTAATATATCCAACATGGACCCAGTGGGGGTTCTGACTAGGGGAATAGACAGTAATATATCCAACATGGACCCAGTGGGGGTTCTGACAGTAATATATCCAAAATGGACCCAGTGGGGGTTCTGACAAGGGGAATAGACAGTAATATATCCAACATGGACCCAGTGGGGGTTCTGACTAGGGGAATAGACAGTAATATATCCAACATGGACCCAGTGGGGGTTCTGACAGTAATATATCCAACATGGACCCAGTGGGGGTTCTGACTAGGGGAATAGACAGTAATATATCCAACATGGTCCCAGTGGGGGTTCTGACAGTAATATATCCAACATGGACCCAGTAGGGGTTCTGACTAGGGGAATAGACAGTAATATATCCAACATGGACCCAGTGGGGGTTCTGACTAGGGAATAGACAGTAATATATCCAACATGGACCCAGTGGGGGTTCTGACTAGGGGAATAGACAGTAATATATCCAACATGGACCCAGTGGGGGTTCTGACTAGGGGAATAGACAGTAATATATCCAACATGGACCCAGTGGGGGTTCTGACTAGGGGAATAGACAGTAATATATCCAACATGGACCCAGTGGGGGTTCTGACTAGGGAATAGACAGTAATATATTCAACATGGACCCAGTGGGGGTTCTGACAGTAATATATCCAACATGGACCCAGTGGGGGTTCTGACAGTAATATATCCAACATGGACCCAGTGGGGGTTCTGACAGTAATATATCCAACATGGACCCAGTAGGGGTTCTGACTAGGGGAATAGACAGTAATATATACAACATGGACCCAGTGGGGGTTCTGACTAGGGGTATAGACAGTAATATATCCAACATGGACCCAGTGGGGGTTCTGACTAGGGGAATAGACAGTAATATATCCAACATGGACCCAGTGGGGGTTCTGACTAGGGTTCTGACAGTAATATATCCAACATGGACCCAGTGGGGGTTCTGACAGTAATATATCCAACATGGACCCAGTAGGGGTTCTGACTAGGGGAATAGACAGTAATATATACAACATGGACCCAGTGGGGGTTCTGACTAGGGTATAGACAGTAATATATCCAACATGGACCCAGTGGGGGGTTCTGACTAGGGGAATAGACAGTAATATATCCAACATGGACCCAGTGGGGGTTCTGACAGTAATATATCCAACATGGACCCAGTGGGGGTTCTGACAGTAATATATCCAACATGGACACCGTGGGGATTCTGACTAGAGGAATAGACAGTAATATATCCAACATGGACCCAGTGGGGGTTCTGACTAAGGGAATAGACAGTAATATATCCAACATGGACCCAGTGGGAGTTCTGACTAGGGGAATAGACAGTAATATATCCAACATGGACCCAGTGGGGGTTCTGACTAGGGGAATAGACAGTAATATATCCAACATGCACCCAGTGGGGGTTCTGACAGTAATATATCCAAAATGGACCCAGTGGGGGTTCTGACAAGGGAATAGACAGTAATATATCCAACATGGACCCAGTGGGGGTTCTGACTAGGGGAATAGACAGTAATATATCCAACATGGACCCAGTGGGGGTTCTGACAGTAATATATCCAACATGGACCCAGTGGGGGTTCTGACTAGGGGAATAGACAGTAATATATCCAACATTGTACCAGTGGGGGTTCTGACTAGAGGAATAGACAGTAATATATCCAACATGGTCCCAGTGGGGGTTCTGACAGTAATATATCCAACATGGACCCAGTAGGGGTTCTGACTAGGGGAATAGACAATAATATATCCAACATGGACCCAGTGGGGGTTCTGACTAGGGGAATAGACAGTAATATATCCAACATGGACCCAGTGGGGGTTCTGACTAGGGGAATAGACAGTAATATATCCAACATGGACCCAGTGGGGGTTCTGACTAGGGGAATAGACAGTAATATATTCAACATGGACCCAGTGGGGGTTCTGACAGTAATATATCCAACATGGACCCAGTGGGGGTTCTGACAGTAATATATCCAACATGGACCCAGTGGGGGGTTCTGACAGAAATATATCCAACATGGACACAGTGCGGATTCTGACTAGGGGAATAGACAGTAATATATCCAACATGGACCCAGTGGGGGTTCTGACAGTAATATATCCAACATGGACCCAGTGGGGTTCTGACAGTAATATATCCAACATGGACCAAGTGGGGGTTCTGACTAGGGGAATAGACAGTAATATATCCAACATGGACCCAGTGGGGGTTCTGACTAGAGGAATAGACAGTAATATAACTAACATGGACCCAGTAGGGGTTCTGACTAGGGGAATAGACAGTAATATATCCAACATGGACCCAGTGGGAGTTTTGACAGTAATATAACCAACATGGACCCAGTGGGGGGTTCTGACTAGGGGAATAGACAGTAATATATCCAACATGGACACAGTGGGGGTTCTGACAGTAATATATCCAACATGGACCCAGTGGGGGTTCTGACTAGGGGAATAGACAGTAATATATCCAACATGGACCAAGTGGGGGTTCTGACTAGGGGAATAGACAGTAATATATCCAACATGGACCCAGTGGGGGTTCTGACTAGGGGAATAGACAGTAATATATCCAACATGGACCCAGTGTGGGTTCTGACAGTAATATATCCAACATGGACCCAGTGGGGGTTCTGACTAGGGGAATAGACAGTAATATATCCAACATGGACCCAGTGGGGGTTCAGACAAGAGGAATTGACAGTAATATATCCAACATGGACCCAGTGGGGGTTCTGACAGTAATATATCCAACATGGACCCAGTAGGGGTTCTGACTAGGGGAATAGACAGTAATATATACAACATGGACCCAGTGGGGGTTCTGACTAGGGGTATAGACAGTAATATATCCAACATGGACCCAGTGGGGGTTCTGACTAGGGGAATAGACAGTAATATATCCAACATGGACCCAGTGGGGGGTTCTGACTAGGGGAATAGACAGTAATATGTCCAACATGGACCCAGTGGGGGGTTCTGACTAGGGGAATAGACAGTAATATATCCAACATGGACCCAGTGGGGGTTCTGACAGTAATATATCCAACATGGACCCAGTGGGGGTTCTGACAGTAATATATCCAACATGGACACCGTGGGGATTCTGACTAGGGGAATAGACAGTAATATATCCAACATGGACCCAGTGGGGGTTCTGACTAAGGGAATAGACAGTAATATATCCAACATGGACCCAGTGGGAGTTCTGACTAGGGGAATAGACAGTAATATATCCAACATGGACCCAGTGGGGGTTCTGACTAGGGGAATAGACAGTAATATATCCAACATGGACCCAGTGGGGGTTCTGACAGTAATATTTCCAAAATGGACCCAGTGGGGGTTCTGACTAGGGAATAGACAGTAATATATCCAATATTGACCCAGTGGGGGGTTCTGACTAGGGGAATAGACAGTAATATATCCAACATGGAACCAGTGGGGGGTTCTGACTAGGGGAATAGACAGTAATATATCCAACATGGACCCAGTGGGGGTTCTGACTAGGGGAATAGACAGTAATTTTTCCAACATGGACCCAGTGGGGGTTCTGACTAGGGGAATAGACAGTAATATATCCAACATGGACCCAGTGGGGGGTTCTGACAGTAATATATCCAACATGGACCCAGTGGAGGTTCTGACAGTAATATATCCAACATGGACCCAGTGGGGGTTCTGACTAGGGGAATAGACAATAATATATCCAACATGGACCCAGTGGGGGTTCTGACTAGGGGAATAGACAGTAATATATCCAACATGGACCCAGTGGGATTTCTGACTAGGGGAATAGAAAGTAATATATCCAACATGGAACCAGTGGGGGTTCTGACTAGGGAATAGACAGTAATATATCCAACATGGACCCAGTGGGGGTTCTGACAGTAATATATCCAACATGGACCCAGTGGGGGTTCTGACAGTAATATATCCAACATGGACCCAGTGGGGGTTCTGATTAGGGGAATAGACAGTAATATATCCAACATGGACCCAGTGGGGGTTCTGACTAGAGGAATAGACAGTAATATAACTAACATGGACCCAGTAGGGGTTCTGACTAGGGGAATAGACAGTAATATATCCAACATGGACCCAGTGGGAGTTTTGACATTAATATATCCAACATGGACCCAGTGGGGGTTCTGACTAGGGTAATAGACAGTAATATATCCAACATGGACACAGTGGGGTTCTGACAGTAATATATCCAACATGGACCCAGTGGGGGTTCTGACTAGGGGAATAGACAGTAATATATCCAACATGGACCAAGTGGGGGGTTCTGACTAGGGGAATATACAGTAATATATCCAACATGGACCCAGTGGGGGGTTCTGACAAGGGGAATATACAGTAATATATCCAACATGGACCCAGTGGGGGTTCTGACTAGGGGAATAGACAGTAATATATCCAACATGGACCCAGTGGGGGTTCTGACAAGGGGAATAGACAGTAATATATCCAACATGGACCCAGTGGGGTTCTGACTAGGGGAATAGACAGTAATATATCCAACATGGACACAGTGGGGGTTCTGACAGTAATATATCCAACATGGACCCAGTGGGGGTTCTGACTAGGGGAATAGACAGTAATATATCCAACATGGACCAAGTGGGGTTCTGACTAGGGGAATATACAGTAATATATCCAACATGGACCCAGTGGGGGTTCTGACTAGGGAATATACAGTAATATATCCAACATGGACCCAGTGGGGGTTCTGACTAGGGGAATAGACAGTAATATATCCAACATGGACCCACTGGGGGTTCTGACAAGGGAATAGACAGTAATATATCCAACATGGACCCAGTGGGGGGTTCTGACAGTAATATATCCAACATGGACCCAGTGGGGGTTCTGACTAGGGAAATAGACAGTAATATATCCAACATGGACCCAGTGGGGGTTCTGACAAGAGGAATAGACAGTAATATATCCAACATGGACCCAGTGGGGGTTCTGACAGTAATATATCCAACATGGACCCAGTAGGGGTTCTGACTAGGGGAATAGACAGTAATATATCCAACATGGACCCAGTGGGCGTTCTGACAGTAATATTTCCAACATGGACCCAGTGGGGGTTCTGACAGTAATATATCCAACATGGACCCAGTGGGGGTTCTGACAGAAATATATCCAACATGGACAAAGTGGGGATTCTGACTAGGGGAATAGACAGTAATATATCCAACATGGACCCAGTGGGGGTTCTGACTAGGGGAATAGACAGTAATATATCCAACATGGACCCAGTGGGGGTTCTGACTAGGGGAATAGACAGTAACATTTCCAAAATGGACCCAGTGGGGGTTCTGACTAGGGGAATAGACAGTAATATATCCAATATTGACCCAGTGGGGGTTCTGACTAGGGGAATAGACAGTAATATATCCAACATGGAACCAGTGGGGGTTCTGACTAGGGGAATAGACAGTAATATATCCAACATGGACCCAGTGGGGGTTCTGACTAGGGGAATAGACAGTAATTTTTTCCAACATGGACCCAGTGGGGGTTCTGACTAGGGGAATAGACAGTAATATATCCAACATGGACCCAGTGGGGGTTTCTGACAGTAATATATCCAACATGGACCCAGTGGAGGTTCTGACAGTAATATATCCAACATGGACCCAGTGGGGGTTCTGACTAGGGGAATAGACAATAATATATCCAACATGGACCCAGTGGGGGTTCTGACTAGGGGAATAGACAGTAATATATCCAACATGGACCCAGTGGGATTTCTGACTAGGGGAATAGAAAGTAATATATCCAACATGGACCCAGTGGGGGTTCTGACTAGGGGAATAGACAGTAATATATCCAACTATGGACCCAGTGGGGGTTCTGACAGTAATATATCCAACATGGACCCAGTGGGGGTTCTGACAGTAATATATCCAACATGGACCCAGTGGGGGTTCTGATTAGGGGAATAGACAGTAATATATCCAACATGGACCCAGTGGGGGTTCTGACTAGAGGAATAGACAGTAATATAACTAACATGGACCCAGTGGGGGTTCTGACTAGGGGAATAGACAGTAATATATCCAACATGGACCCAGTGGGGGTTCTGACAAGGGGAATAGACAGTAATTTAAAACCTCTTGAGGATACCCTAGGATAGGGCGCCACAGCGCATTTTGAAAAAAAATCGTTCCCATTTTCAACGGCCTACTAATCAAACTCAGAAGATAGGGCATGCATATACTTATTATATATGGATAGAAAACACTCTAAAGTTTCTAAAACTGTTTGAATGGTGTCTGTGAGTATAACAGAACTCATTTGGCAGGCAAAACCCTGAGACATTTTCTGACAGGAAGTGGATACCTGATGTGTTGTATTGACTTTAAACCTATCCCATTGAAAAACACAGGGGTTTAGGAATATTTTGGCACTTCCTATTGCTTCCACTAGATGTCGCCAGTCCTTTCACAGTGGTTTGAGCCTTATAGAGTCAAAACTCAGTGAATGACAGGAGTTTGAAATTGGTCACAGGGGATGGGCCATCACCATTATGACGCCGGCGGCCATGTCTGCCCCCACCTTTGGAAACGGTTTTAAAGGCCATGACATCATCCCCCTCGAATCTTATTGGCTCTCTTGGTGTTAGAGGCCCTGAATATTTATTTTATACAACGTTTGACATGTTTGAACCGAACCTACATGCGCGAGGATTGCTTTCATTATGAACTTCAGAGCTGCGCTTGGAGAGAGCCATAGGACGCGCTACCAACATCAGGCTAATGGAACGTGAAGTATGGACTTTTTGACCGAAAAATACATCTGTTGTGGACCTGGGATGCTTTCTGATGAAGACAACTAAAGGTAGGCGATTATTGACAATATTATAGAAGATGAGATGGTTCATACTGTTGCGTCCAAGATGGCGCCGAGCACTGTATATTAGCTGATTTTCTGAGTATCGCATCTCCTTTTATCGCAAAGTGTGATTACCCAGTAAAGTTAATTTAAAATCTGGTATGACGGGTGTTCTCAAGAGATATTCATCTATAAATGTTAGATTGAAAATATACATTTAAAAAATCGTTATAGTATAGCAATTTATTGAAACGTAGCATTGTTTACCGGGACGCTTTTGAGGGGAAATTAGGTAGTCAACGTCAGACAGAGATGTAAAATGCTGTTTTTATATATAAATATGACCTTTATTGAACAAAAGAATGCATGCATTGTATAACATGATGTCCTAGGGGTGCCATCTGATGAAGTTTGTAAAAGGTTAGTGCTACATTTAGCTGTTTATTGATTATATGTGATGGAAGTGGTTGGTCGGAAAATGGCTATGAAGCTGCTTTTTACGATGGACTCATCTAATATAATCTAATGATTTGCTTTTCCTGTAAAACCTTTTTGAAATCGGACGACGTGGGTCGATTCAGGAGAGGTGTATCTATAAAAAAAAATATATATATTTTTATTTTTGTAAAAAATTATGATAATTTTTTAATGCTAATTGGCGATATGATTTTTCGCTGGATTTTGATCCCGCTAACGGGATCAGATGCTCAAGAGGATATCCAACATGGACCCAGTGGGGGTTCTGACAGTAATATATCCAACATGGACCCAGTGGGGGGTTCTGACTAGGGGAATAGACAGTAATATATCCAACATGGACCCAGTGGGGGTTCTGACAAGAGGAATAGACAGTAATATATCCAACATGGACCCAGTGGGGGTTCTGACAGTAATATATCCAACATGGACCCAGTAGGGGTTCTGACTAGGGGAATAGACAGTAATATATCCAACATGGACCCAGTGGGGGTTCTGACTAGGGGTATAGACAGTAATATATATACATGGACCCAGTGGGGTTCTGACAGTAATATATCCAACATGGACACAGTTGGGATTCTGACTAGGGAATAGACTGTAATATATCCAACATGGACCCAGTGGGGGTTCTGACTAAGGGAATAGACAGTAATATATCCAACATGGACCCAGTGGGAGTTCTGACTAGGGGAATAGACAGTAATATATCCAACATGGACCCAGTGGGGGTTCTGACTAGGGAATAGACAGTAATATATCCAACATGGACCCAGTGGGGGTTCTGACAGTAATATATCCAAAATGGACCCAGTGGGGGTTCTGACAAGGGGAATAGACAGTAATATATCCAACATGGACCCAGTGGGGGTTCTGACTAGGGGAATAGACAGTAATATATCCAACATGGACCCAGTGGGGGTTCTGACAGTAATATATCCAACATGGACCCAGTGGGGGTTCTGACTAGGGTAATAGACAGTAATATATCCAACATTGTACCAGTGGGGGTTCTGACTAGAGGAATAGACAGTAATATATCCAACATGGACTAAGTGGGGGTTCTGACAGTAATATATCCAACATGGAGCCAGTAGGGGTTCTGACTAGGGGAATAGACAGTAATATATCCAACATGGACCCAGTGGGGGTTCTGACTAGGGGAATAGACAGTAATATATCCAACATGGACCCAGTGGGGGTTCTGACTAGGGGAATAGACAGTAATATGTCCAACATGGACCCAGTGGGGGTTCTGACTAGGGGAATAGACAGTAATATATCCAACATGGACCCAGTGGGGGTTCTGACAGTAATATATCCAACATGGACCCAGTGGGGGTTCTGACAGTAATATATCCAACATGGACCCAGTGGGGGTTCTGACAGTAATATATCCAACATGGACACAGTGGGGATTCTGACTAGGGGAATAGACAGTAATATATCCAACATGGACCCAGTGGGGGTTCTTTCTAGGGAATAGACAGTAATATATCCAACATGGACCCAGTGCGGGTTCTGACTAGGGGAATAGAGAGTAACATTTCCAAAATGGACCCAGTGGGGGGTTCTGACTAGGGAATAGACAGTAATATATCCAATATTGTCCCTGTGGGGGTTCTGACTAGGGGAATAGACAGTAATATATCCAACATGGACCCAGTGGGGGTTCTGACTAGGGGAATAGACAGTAATTTTTCCAACATGGACCCAGTGGGGATTCTGACTAGGGGAATAGACAGTAATATATCCAACATGGACCCAGTGGGGGTTCTGACAGTAATATATCCAACATGGACCCAGTGGAGGTTCTGACAGTAATATATCCAACATGGACCCAGTGGGGGTTCTGACTAATGGAATAGACAATAATATATCCAACATGGACCCAGTGGGGGTTCTGACTAGGGGAATAGACAGTAATATATCCAACATGGACCCAGTGGGATTTCTGACTAGGGGAATAGACAGTAATATATCCAACATGGACCCAGTGGGGGTTCTGACTAGGGGAATAGACAGTAATATATCCAACATGGACCCAGTGGGGGTTCTGACAGTAATATATCCAACATGGACCCAGTGGGGGTTCTGACTAGGGGAATAGACAGTAATATATCCAACATTGTACCAGTGGGGGTTCTGACTAGAGGAATATACAGTAATATATCCAACATGGACCCAGTGGGGGTTCTGACAGTAATATATCCAACATGGACCCAGTAGGGGTTCTGACTAGGGAATAGACAGTAATATATCCAACATGGACCCAGTGGGGGTTCTGACTAGGGAATAGACAGTAATATATCCAACATGGACCCAGTGGGGGGTTCTGACTAGGGGAATAGACAGTAATATATCCAACATGGACCCAGTGGGGGGTTCTGACTAGGGGAATAGACAGTAATATATCCAACATGGACCCAGTGGGGGTTCTGACAGTAATATATCCAACATGGACCCAGTGGGGGTTCTGACAGTAATATATCCAACATGGACCCAGTGGGGGTTCAGACAGAAATATATCCAACATGGACACAGTGGGGATTCTGACTAGGGGAATAGACAGTAATATATCCAACATGGACCCAGTGGGGGGTTCTGACTAGGGAATAGACAGTAATATATCCAACATGGACCCAGTGGGGGTTCTGACTAGGGGAATAGACAGTAACATTTCCAAAATGGACCCAGTGGGGGTTCTGACTAGGGAATAGACAGTAATATATCCAATATAGACCCAGTGGGGGTTCTGACTAGGGGAATAGACAGTAATATATCCAACATGGAACCAGTGGGGGTTCTGACTAGGGGAATAGACAGTAATATATCCAACATGGACCCAGTGGGGGGTTCTGACTAGGGAATAGACAGTAATATGTCCAACATGGACCCAGTGGGGGTTCTGACTAGGGGAATAGACAGTAATATATCCAACATGGACCCAGTGGGGGTTCTGACAGTAATATATCCAACATGGACCCAGTGGGGGTTCTGACAGTAATATATCCAACATGGACCCAGTGGGGGTTCTGACAGTAATATATCCAACATGGACACAGTGGGGATTCTGACTAGGGGAATAGACAGTAATATATCCAACATGGACCCAGTGGGGGTTCTGACTAGGGGAATAGACAGTAATATATCCAACATGGACCCAGTGGGGGGTTCTGACTAGGGGAATAGACAGTAACATTTCCAAAATGGACCCAGTGGGGGTTCTGACTAGGGGAATAGACAGTAATATATCCAATATTGTCCCAGTGGGGGTTCTGACTAGGGGAATTGACAGTAATATATCCAACATGGAACCAGTGGGGGTTCTGACTAGGGGAATAGACAGTAATATATCCAACATGGACCCAGTGGGGGTTCTGACTAGGGGAATAGACAGTAATTTTTCCAACATGGACCCAGTGGGGATTCTGACTAGGGGAATAGACAGTAATATATCCAACATGGACCCAGTGGGGGTTCTGACAGTAATATATCCAACATGGACCCAGTGGAGGTTCTGACAGTAATATATCCAACATGGACCCAGTGGGGGTTCTGACTAAGGAATAGACAATAATATATCCAACATGGACCCAGTGGGGGTTCTGACTAGGGGAATAGACAGTAATATATCCAACATGGACCCAGTGGGATTTCTGACTAGGGGAATAGACAGTAATATATCCAACATGGACCCAGTGGGGGTTCTGACTAGGGGAATAGACAGTAATATATCCAACATGGACCCAGTGGGGGTTCTGACAGTAATATATCCAACATGGACCCAGTGGGGGTTCTGACTAGGGGAATAGACAGTAATATATCCAACATTGTACCAGTGGGGGTTCTGACTAGAGGAATATACAGTAATATATCCAACATGGACCCAGTGGGGGTTCTGACAGTAATATATCCAACATGGACCCAGTAGGGGTTCTGACTAGGGATATAGACAGTAATATATCCAACATGGACCCAGTGGGGGTTCTGACTAGGGGAATAGACAGTAATATATCCAACATGGACCCAGTGGGGGTTCTGACTAGGGGAATAGACAGTAATATATCCAAATTGGACCCAGTGGGGGTTCTGACTAGGGGAATAGACAGTAATATATCCAACATGGACTCAGTGGGGGTTCTGACAGTAATATATCCAACATGGACCCAGTGGGGGTTCTGACAGTAATATATCCAACATGGACCCAGTGGGGTTCAGACAGAAATATATCCAACATGGACACAGTGGGGATTCTGACTAGGGGAATAGACAGTAATATATCCAACATGGACCCAGTGGGGTTCTGACTAGGGGAATAGACAGTAATATATCCAACATGGACCCAGTGGGGGTTCTGACTAGGGGAATAGACAGTAACATTTCCAAAATGGACCCAGTGGGGGTTCTGACTAGGGGAATAGACAGTAATATATCCAACATGGACCCAGTGGGGGTTCTGACAGTAATATATCCAAAATGGACCCAGTGGGGGTTCTGACAAGGGGAATAGACAGTAATATATCCAACATGGACCAAGTGGGGGTTCTGACTAGGGGAATAGACAGTAATATATCCAACATGGACCCAGTGGGGGGTTCTGACAGTAATATATCCAACATGGACCCAGTGGGGGGTTCTGACTAGGGAATAGACAGTAATATATCCAACATTGTACCAGTGGGGGTTCTGACTAGAGGAATAGACAGTAATATATCCAACATGGTCCCAGTGGGGGTTCTGACAGTAATATATCCAACATGGAGCCAGTAGGGGTTCTGACTAGGGGAATAGACAGTAATATATCCAACATGGACCCAGTGGGGGGTTCTGACTAGGGGAATAGACAGTAATATATCCAACATGGACCCAGTGGGGGGTTCTGACTAGGGGAATAGACAGTAATATGTCCAACATGGACCCAGTGGGGGTTCTGACTAGGGGAATAGACAGTAATATATCCAACATGGACCCAGTGGGGGTTCTGACAGTAATATATCCAACATGGACCCAGTGGGGGTTCTGACAGTAATATATCCAACATGGACCCAGTGGGGGTTCTGACAGTAATATATCCAACATGGACACAGTGGGGATTCTGACTAGGGGAATAGACAGTAATATATCCAACATGGACCCAGTGGGGGTTCTGACTAGGGGAATAGACAGTAATATATCCAACATGGACCCAGTGCGGGTTCTGACTAGGGGAATAGAGAGTAACATTTCCAAAATGGACCCAGTGGGGGTTCTGACTAGGGAATAGACAGTAATATATCCAATATTGTCCCTGTGGGGGGTTCTGACTAGGGGAATAGACAGTAATATATCCAACATGGACCCAGTGGGGGTTCTGACTAGGGAATAGACAGTAATTTTTCCAACATGGACCCAGTGGGGATTCTGACTAGGGGAATAGACAGTAATATATCCAACATGGACCCAGTGGGGGTTCTGACAGTAATATATCCAACATGGACCCAGTGGAGGTTCTGACAGTAATATATCCAACATGGACCCAGTGGGGGTTCTGACTAATGGAATAGACAATAATATATCCAACATGGACCCAGTGGGGGGTTCTGACTAGGGGAATAGACAGTAATATATCCAACATGGACCCAGTGGGATTTCTGACTAGGGGAATAGACAGTAATATATCCAACATGGACCCAGTGGGGGTTCTGACTAGGGAATAGACAGTAATATATCCAACATGGACCCCGTGGGGTTCTGACAGTAATATATCCAACATGGACCCAGTGGGGGGTTCTGACTAGGGGAATAGACAGTAATATATCCAACATTGTACCAGTGGGGGTTCTGACTAGAGGAATATACAGTAATATATCCAACATGGACCCAGTGGGGGTTCTGACAGTAATATATCCAACATGGACCCAGTAGGGGGTTCTGACTAGGGGAATAGACAGTAATATATCCAACATGGACCCAGTGGGGGTTCTGACTAGGGGAATAGACAGTAATATATCCAACATGGACCCAGTGGGGGTTCTGACTAGGGGAATAGACAGTAATATATCCAACATGGACCCAGTGGGGGTTCTGACTAGGGGAATAGACAGTAATATATCCAACATGGACCCAGTGGGGGTTCTGACAGTAATATATCCAACATGGACCCAGTGGGGGTTCTGACAGTAATATATCCAACATGGACCCAGTGGGGGTTCAGACAGAAATATATCCAACATGGACACAGTGGGGATTCTGACTAGGGGAATAGACAGTAATATATCCAACATGGACCCAGTGGGGGGTTCTGACTAGGGGAATAGACAGTAATATATCCAACATGGACCCAGTGGGGGTTCTGACTAGGGGAATAGACAGTAACATTTCCAAAATGGACCCAGTGGGGGTTCTGACTAGGGGAATAGACAGTAATATATCCAATATAGACCCAGTGGGGGTTCTGACTAGGGGAATAGACAGTAATATATCCAACATGGAACCAGTGGGGGTTCTGACTAGGGAATAGACAGTAATATATCCAACATGGACCCAGTGGGGGTTCTGACTAGGGGAATAGACAGTAATATGTCCAACATGGACCCAGTGGGGGTTCTGACTAGGGGAATAGACAGTAATATATCCAACATGGACCCAGTGGGGGTTCTGACAGTAATATATCCAACATGGACCCAGTGGGGGTTCTGACAGTAATATATCCAACATGGACCCAGTGGGGGTTCTGACAGTAATATATCCAACATGGACACAGTGGGGATTCTGACTAGGGGAATAGACAGTAATATATCCAACATGGACCCAGTGGGGGTTCTGACTAGGGGAATAGACAGTAATATATCCAACATGGACCCAGTGGGGGGTTCTGACTAGGGGAATAGACAGTAACATTTCCAAAATGGACCCAGTGGGGGTTCTGACTAGGGGAATAGACAGTAATATATCCAATATTGTCCCAGTGGGGGTTCTGACTAGGGGAATTGACAGTAATATATCCAACATGGAACCAGTGGGGGTTCTGACTAGGGGAATAGACAGTAATATATCCAACATGGACCCAGTGGGGGTTCTGACTAGGGGAATAGACAGTAATTTTTCCAACATGGACCCAGTGGGGATTCTGACTAGGGAATAGACAGTAATATATCCAACATGGACCCAGTGGGGGTTCTGACAGTAATATATCCAACATGGACCCAGTGGAGGTTCTGACAGTAATATATCCAACATGGACCCAGTGGGGGGTTCTGACTAAGGGAATAGACAATAATATATCCAACATGGACCCAGTGGGGGTTCTGACTAGGGGAATAGACAGTAATATATCCAACATGGACCCAGTGGGATTTCTGACTAGGGGAATAGACAGTAATATATCCAACATGGACCCAGTGGGGGTTCTGACTAGGGAATAGACAGTAATATATCCAACATGGACCCAGTGGGGGTTCTGACAGTAATATATCCAACATGGACCCAGTGGGGGTTCTGACTAGGGAATAGACAGTAATATATCCAACATTGTACCAGTGGGGGTTCTGACTAGAGGAATATACAGTAATATATCCAACATGGACCCAGTGGGGTTTCTGACAGTAATATATCCAACATGGACCCAGTAGGGGTTCTGACTAGGGGAATAGACAGTAATATATCCAACATGGACCCAGTGGGGGTTCTGACTAGGGGAATAGACAGTAATATATCCAACATGGACCCAGTGGGGGTTCTGACTAGGGGAATAGACAGTAATATATCCAAATTGGACCCAGTGGGGGTTCTGACTAGGGGAATAGACAGTAATATATCCAACATGGACTCAGTGGGGGTTCTGACAGTAATATATCCAACATGGACCCAGTGGGGGTTCTGACAGTAATATATCCAACATGGACCCAGTGGGGGTTCAGACAGAAATATATCCAACATGGACACAGTGGGGATTCTGACTAGGGGAATAGACAGTAATATATCCAACATGGACCCAGTGGGGGTTCTGACTAGGGGAATAGACAGTAACATTTCCAAAATGGACCCAGTGGGGGTTCTGACTAGGGGAATAGACAGTAATATATCCAATATAGACCCAGTGGGGGTTCTGACTAGGGGAATAGACAGTAATATATCCAACATGGAACCAGTGGGGGTTCTGACTAGGGGAATAGACAGTAATATATCCAACATGGACCCAGTGGGGGTTCTGACTAGGGGAATAGACAGTAATTTTTCCAACATGGACCCAGTGGGGGTTCTGACTAGGGGAATAGACAGTAATATATCCAACGTGGACCCAGTGGGGGTTCTGACAGTAATATATCCAACATGGACCCAGTGGAGGTTCTGACAGTAATATATCCAACATGGACCCAGTGGGGGGTTCTGACTATGGGAATAGACAATAATATATCCAACATGGACCCAGTGGGGGTTCTGACTAGGGAATAGACAGTAATATATCCAACATGGACCCAGTGGGATTTCTGACTAGGGGAATAGAAAGTAATATATCCAACATGGACCCAGTGGGGGTTCTGACTAGGGGAATAGACAGTAATATATCCAACATGGACCCAGTGGGGGTTCTGACAGTAATATATCCAACATGGACCCAGTGGGGGTTCTGACAGTAATATATCCAACATGGACCCAGTGGGGGTTCTGATTAGGGGAATAGACAGTAATATATCCAACATGGACCCAGTGGGAGTTTTGACAGTAATATATCCAACATGGACCCAGTGGGGGTTCTGACTAGGGAATAGACAGTAATATATCCAACATGGACACAGTGGGGGTTCTGACAGTAATATATCCAACATTGACCCAGTGGGGGGTTCTGACTAGGGGAATAGACAGTAATATATCCAACATGGACCAAGTGGGGGTTCTGACTAGGGGAATATACAGTAATATATCCAACATGGACCCAGTGGGGGTTCTGACTAGGGGAATATACAGTAATATATCCAACATGGACCCAGTGGGCGTTCTGACAGTAATATTTCCAACATGGACCCAGTGGGGGTTCTGACAGTAATATATCCAACATGGACCCAGTGGGGGTTCTGACAGAAATATATCCAACATGGACACAGTGGGGATTCTGACTAGGGGAATAGACAGTAATATATCCAACATGGACCCAGTGGGGGTTCTGACTAGGGGAATAGACAGTAATATATCCAACATGGACCCAGTGGGGGTTCTGACTAGGGGAATAGACAGTAATATATCCAACATGGACCCAGTGGGGGTTCTGACAGTAATATATCCAACATGGACCCAGTGGGGGTTCTGACTAGGGGAATAGACAGTAATATATCCAACATTGTACCAGTGGGGGTTCTGACTAGAGGAATAGACAGTAATATATCCAACATGGACCCAGTGGGGGTTCTGACAGTAATATATCCAACATGGAGCCAGTAGGGGTTCTGACCAGGGGAATAGACAGTAATATATCCAACATGGACCCAGTGGGGGTTCTGACTAGGGGAATAGACAGTAATATATCCAACATGGACCCAGTGGGGGTTCTGACTAGGGGAATAGACAGTAATATATCCAACATGGACCCAGTGGGGGTTCTGACCAGTAATATATCCAACATGGACCCAGTGGGGGTTCTGACAGTAATATATCCAACATGGACCCAGTGGGGGTTCTGACAGTAATATATCCAACATGGACACAGTGGGGATTCTGACTAGGGGAATAGACAGTAATATATCCAACATGGACCCAGTGGGGGTTCTGACTAGGGGAATAGACAGTAATATATCCAACATGGACCCAGTGGGGGTTCTGACTAGGGGAATAGACAGTAACATTTCCAAAATGGACCCAGTGGGGGTTCTGACTAGGGAATAGACAGTAATATATCCAATATTGTCCCAGTGGGGGTTCTGACTAGGGGAATAGACAGCAATATATCCAACATGGAACCAGTGGGGGTTCTGACTAGGGGAATAGACAGTAATATATCCAACATGGACCCAGTGGGGGTTCTGACTAGGGGAATAGACAGTAATTTTTCCAACATGGACCCAGTGGGGATTCTGACTAGGGGAATAGACAGTAATATATCCAACATGGACCCAGTGGGGGTTCTGACAGTAATATATCCAACATGGACCCAGTGGAGGTTCTGACAGTAATATATCCAACATGGACCCAGTGGGGGTTCTGACTAGGGGAATAGACAGTAATATATCCAACATTGTACCAGTGGGGGTTCTGACTAGAGGAATATACAGTAATATATCCAACATGGACCCAGTGGGGGTTCTGACAGTAATATATCCAACATGGACCCAGTAGGGTTTCTGACTAGGGGAATAGACAGTAATATATCCAACATGGACCCAGTGGGGGTTCTGACTAGGGGAATAGACAGTAATATATCCAACATGGACCCAGTGGGGGTTCTGACAGTAATATATCCAACATGGACCCAGTGGGGGTTCCGACAGTAATATATCCAACATGGACCCAGTGGGGGTTCAGACAGAAATATATCCAACATGGACACAGTGGGGATTCTGACTAGGGGAATAGACAGTAATATATCCAACATGGACCCAGTGGGGGTTCTGACTAGGGAATAGACAGTAATATATCCAACATGGACCCAGTGGGGGTTCTGACAGTAATATATCCAACATGGACCCAGTGGGGGTTCTGACTAGAGGAATATACAGTAATATATCCAACATGGACCCAGTGGGGTTTCTGACAGTAATATATCCAACATGGACCCAGTAGGGGTTCTGACTAGGGAATAGACAGTAATATATCCAACATGGACCCAGTGGGGGTTCTGACTAGGGAATAGACAGTAATATATCCAACATGGACCCAGTGGGGGGTTCTGACTAGGGGAATAGACAGTAATATATCCAAATTGGACCCAGTGGGGGTTCTGACTAGGGGAATAGACAGTAATATATCCAACATGGACTCAGTGGGGGTTCTGACAGTAATATATCCAACATGGACCCAGTGGGGGTTCTGACAGTAATATATCCAACATGGACCCAGTGGGGGTTCAGACAGAAATATATCCAACATGGACACAGTGGGGATTCTGACTAGGGGAATAGACAGTAATATATCCAACATGGACCCAGTGGGGGTTCTGACTAGGGGAATAGACAGTAATATATCCAACATGGACCCAGTGGGGGTTCTGACTAGGGGAATAGACAGTAACATTTCCAAAATGGACCCAGTGGGGGTTCTGACTAGGGGAATAGACAGTAATATATCCAATATAGACCCAGTGGGGGTTCTGACTAGGGGAATAGACAGTAATATATCCAACATGGAACCAGTGGGGGTTCTGACTAGGGGAATAGACAGTAATATATCCAACATGGACCCAGTGGGGGTTCTGACTAGGGGAATAGACAGTAATTTTTCCAACATGGACCCAGTGGGGGTTCTGACTAGGGGAATAGACAGTAATATATCCAACATGGACCCAGTGGGGGTTCTGACAGTAATATATCCAACATGGACCCAGTGGAGGTTCTGACAGTAATATATCCAACATGGACCCAGTGGGGGTTCTGACTATGGGAATAGACAATAATATATCCAACATGGACCCAGTGGGGGTTCTGACTAGGGGAATAGACAGTAATATATCCAACATGGACCCAGTGGGATTTCTGACTAGGGGAATAGAAAGTAATATATCCAACATGGACCCAGTGGGGGTTCTGACTAGGGGAATAGACAGTAATATATCCAACATGGACCCAGTGGGGGTTCTGACAGTAATATATCCAACATGGACCCAGTGGGGGTTCTGACAGTAATATATCCAACATGGACCCAGTGGGGGTTCTGACTAGGGGAATAGACAGTAATATATCCAACATGGACCCAGTGGGGGTTCTGACTAGAGGAATAGACAGTAATATAACTAACATGGACCCAGTAGGGGTTCTGACTAGGGGAATAGACAGTAATATATCCAACATGGACCCAGTGGGAGTTTTGACAGTAATATATCCAACATGGACCCAGTGGGGGTTCTGACTAGGGGAATAGACAGTAATATATCCAACATGGACACAGTGGGGGTTCTGACAGTAATATATCCAACATGGACCCAGTGGGGGTTCTGACTAGGGGAATAGACAGTAATATATCCAACATGGACCAAGTGGGGGTTCTGACTAGGGGAATATACAGTAATATATCCAACATGGACCCAGTGGGGGTTCTGACTAGGGGAATATACAGTAATATATCCAACATGGACCCAGTGGGGGTTCTGACTAGGGGAATATACAGTAATATATCCAACATGGACCCAGTGGGGGTTCTGACTAGGGGAATAGACAGTAATATATCCAACATTGTACCAGTGGGGGTTCTGACTAGAGGAATAGACAGTAATATATCCAACATGGACCCAGTGGGGGTTCTGACAGTAATATATCCAACATGGAGCCAGTAGGGGTTCTGACCAGGGGAATAGACAGTAATATATCCAACATGGACCCAGTGGGGGTTCTGACTAGGGGAATAGACAGTAATATATCCAACATGGACCCAGTGGGGGGTTCTGACTAGGGGAATAGACAGTAATATATCCAACATGGACCCAGTGGGGGTTCTGACTAGGGGAATAGACAGTAATATATCCAACATGGACCCAGTGGGGGTTCTGACAGTAATATATCCAACATGGACCCAGTGGGGGTTCTGACAGTAATATATCCAACATGGACCCAGTGGGGGTTCTGACAGTAATATATCCAACATGGACACAGTGGGGATTCTGACTAGGGGAATAGACAGTAATATATCCAACATGGACCCAGTGGGGGTTCTGACTAGGGGAATAGACAGTAATATATCCAACATGGACCCAGTGGGGGTTCTGACTAGGGGAATAGACAGTAACATTTCCAAAATGGACCCAGTGGGGGTTCTGACTAGGGGAATAGACAGTAATATATCCAATATTGTCCCAGTGGGGGTTCTGACTAGGGGAATAGACAGCAATATATCCAACATGGAACCAGTGGGGGTTCTGACTAGGGGAATAGACAGTAATATATCCAACATGGACCCAGTGGGGGTTCTGACTAGGGGAATAGACAGTAATTTTTCCAACATGGACCCAGTGGGGATTCTGACTAGGGGAATAGACAGTAATATATCCAACATGGACCCAGTGGGGGTTCTGACAGTAATATATCCAACATGGACCCAGTGGAGGTTCTGACAGTAATATATCCAACATGGACCCAGTGGGGGTTCTGACTAGGGGAATAGACAGTAATATATCCAACATTGTACCAGTGGGGGTTCTGACTAGAGGAATATACAGTAATATATCCAACATGGACCCAGTGGGGGTTCTGACAGTAATATATCCAACATGGACCCAGTAGGGTTTCTGACTAGGGGAATAGACAGTAATATATCCAACATGGACCCAGTGGGGGTTCTGACTAGGGGAATAGACAGTAATATATCCAACATGGACCCAGTGGGGGTTCTGACTAGGGGAATAGACAGTAATATATCCAACATGGACCCAGTGGGGGTTCTGACTAGGGGAATAGACAGTAATATATCCAACATGGACCCAGTGGGGGTTCAGACAGAAATATATCCAACATGGACACAGTGGGGATTCTGACTAGGGGAATAGACAGTAATATATCCAACATGGACCCAGTGGGGGTTCTGACTAGGGGAATAGACAGTAATATATCCAACATGGACCCAGTGGGGGTTCTGACTAGGGGAATAGACAGTAACATTTCCAAAATGGACCCAGTGGGGGTTCTGACTAGGGGATTAGACAGTAATATATCCAATATAGACCCAGTGGGGGTTCTGACTAGGGGAATAGACAGTAATATATCCAACATGGAACCAGTGGGGGTTCTGACTAGGGGAATAGACAGTAATATATCCAACATGGACCCAGTGGGGGTTCTGACTAGGGGAATAGACAGTAATTTTTCCAACATGGACCCAGTGGGGGTTCTGACTAGGGGAATAGACAGTAATATATCCAACATGGACCCAGTGGGGGTTCTGACAGTAATATATCCAACATGGACCCAGTGGAGGTTCTGACAGTAATATATCCAACATGGACCCAGTGGGGGTTCTGACTAGGGGATTAGACAATAATATATCCAACATGGACCCAGTGGGGGTTCTGACTAGGGAATAGACAGTAATATATCCAACATGGACCCAGTGGGATTTCTGACTAGGGGAATAGAAAGTAATATATCCAACATGGACCCAGTGGGGGGGTTCTGACTAGGGGAATAGACAGTAATATATCCAACATGGACCCAGTGGGGGTTCTGACAGTAATATATCCAACATGGACCCAGTGGGGGTTCTAAAAGTAATATATCCAACATGGACCCAGTGGGGGTTCTGATTAGGGGAATAGACAGTAATATATCCAACATGGACCCAGTGGGGGTTCTGACTAGAGGAATAGACAGTAATATAACTAACATGGACCCAGTAGGGGTTCTGACTAGGGGAATAGACAGTAATATATCCAACATGGACCCAGTGGGAGTTTTGACAGTAATATATCCAACATGGACCCAGTGGGGGTTCTGACTAGGGGAATAGACAGTAATATATCCAACATGGACACAGTGGGGGTTCTGACTAGGGGAATAGACAGTAATATATCCAATATTGTCCCAGTGGGGGTTCTGACTAGGGGAATAGACAGCAATATATCCAACATGGAACCAGTGGGGGTTCTGACTAGGGGAATAGACAGTAATATATCCAACATGGACCCAGTGGGGGTTCTGACTAGGGGAATAGACAGTAATTTTTCCAACATGGACCCAGTGGGGATTCTGACTAGGGGAATAGACAGTAATATATCCAACATGGACCCAGTGGGGGTTCTGACAGTAATATATCCAACATGGACCCAGTGGAGGTTCTGACAGTAATATATCCAACATGGACCCAGTGGGGGTTCTGACTAGGGGAATAGACAGTAATATATCCAACATTGTACCAGTGGGGGTTCTGACTAGAGGAATATACAGTAATATATCCAACATGGACCCAGTGGGGGTTCTGACAGTAATATATCCAACATGGACCCAGTAGGGTTTCTGACTAGGGGAATAGACAGTAATATATCCAACATGGACCCAGTGGGGGTTCTGACTAGGGGAATAGACAGTAATATATCCAACATGGACCCAGTGGGGGTTCTGACTAGGGGAATAGACAGTAATATATCCAACATGGACCCAGTGGGGGGTTCTGACTAGGGGAATAGACAGTAATATATCCAACATGGACCCAGTGGGGGTTCAGACAGAAATATATCCAACATGGACACAGTGGGGATTCTGACTAGGGGAATAGACAGTAATATATCCAACATGGACCCAGTGGGGGGTTCTGACTAGGGGAATAGACAGTAATATATCCAACATGGACCCAGTGGGGGTTCTGACTAGGGGAATAGACAGTAACATTTCCAAAATGGACCCAGTGGGGGGTTCTGACTAGGGGATTAGACAGTAATATATCCAATATAGACCCAGTGGGGGTTCTGACTAGGGGAATAGACAGTAATATATCCAACATGGAACCAGTGGGGGTTCTGACTAGGGGAATAGACAGTAATATATCCAACATGGACCCAGTGGGGGTTCTGACTAGGGGAATAGACAGTAATTTTTCCAACATGGACCCAGTGGGGGTTCTGACTAGGGGAATAGACAGTAATATATCCAACATGGACCCAGTGGGGGTTCTGACAGTAATATATCCAACATGGACCCAGTGGAGGTTCTGACAGTAATATATCCAACATGGACCCAGTGGGGGTTCTGACTAGGGGATTAGACAATAATATATCCAACATGGACCCAGTGGGGGTTCTGACTAGGGGAATAGACAGTAATATATCCAACATGGACCCAGTGGGATTTCTGACTAGGGGAATAGAAAGTAATATATCCAACATGGACCCAGTGGGGGTTCTGACTAGGGGAATAGACAGTAATATATCCAACATGGACCCAGTGGGGGTTCTGACAGTAATATATCCAACATGGACCCAGTGGGGGTTCTAAAAGTAATATATCCAACATGGACCCAGTGGGGGTTCTGATTAGGGGAATAGACAGTAATATATCCAACATGGACCCAGTGGGGGTTCTGACTAGAGGAATAGACAGTAATATAACTAACATGGACCCAGTAGGGGTTCTGACTAGGGGAATAGACAGTAATATATCCAACATGGACCCAGTGGGAGTTTTGACAGTAATATATCCAACATGGACCCAGTGGGGGTTCTGACTAGGGGAATAGACAGTAATATATCCAACATGGACACAGTGGGGGTTCTGACAGTAATATATCCAACATGGACCCAGTGGGGGTTCTGACTAGGGGAATAGACAGTAATATATCCAACATGGACCAAGTGGGGGTTCTGACTAGGGGAATATACAGTAATATATCCAACATGGACCCAGTGGGGGTTCTGACTAGGGGATTATACAGTAATATATCCAACATGGACCCAGTGGGCGTTCTGACAGTAATATTTCCAACATGGACCCAGTGGGGGTTCTGACAGTAATATATCCAACATGGACCCAGTGGGGGTTCTGACAGAAATATATCCAACATGGACACAGTGGGGATTCTGACTAGGGGAATAGACAGTAATATATCCAACATGGACCCAGTGGGGGTTCTGACTAGGCGAATAGACAGTAATATATCCAACATGGACCCAGTGGGGGTTCTGACTAGGGGAATAGACAGTAACATTTCCAAAATGGACCCAGTGGGGGTTCTGACTAGGGGAATAGACAGTAATATATCCAATATTGACCCAGTGGGGGTTCTGACTAGGGGAATAGACAGTAATATATCCAACATGGAACCAGTGGGGGGTTCTGACTAGGGGAATAGACAGTAATATATCCAACATGGACCCAGTGGGGGGTTCTGACTAGGGGAATAGACAGTAATTTTTCCAACATGGACCCAGTGGGATTCTGACTAGGGGAATAGACAGTAATATATCCAACATGGACCCAGTGGGGTTCTGACAGTAATATATCCAACATGGACCCAGTGGAGGTTCTGACAGTAATATATCCAACATGGACCCAGTGGGGGTTCTGACTAGGGGAATAGACATTAATATATCCAACATGGACCCAGTGGGGGTTCTGACTAGGGGAATAGACAGTAATATATCCAACATGGACCCAGTGGGATTTCTGACTAGGGGAATAGAAAGTAATATATCCAACATGGACCCAGTGGGGGTTCTGACTAGGGAATAGACAGTAATATATCCAACATGGACCCAGTGGGGGTTCTGACAGTAATATATCCAACATGGACCCAGTGGGGGTTCTGACAGTAATATATCCAACATGGACCCAGTGGGGGTTCTGACAGTAATATATCCAACATGGACCCAGTGGGGGTTCTGATTAGGGGAATAGACAGTAATATATCCAACATGGACCCAGTGGGGGTTCTGACTAGAGGAATAGACAGTAATATAACTAACATGGACCCAGTAGGGGTTCTGACTAGGGGAATAGACAGTAATATATCCAACATGGACCCAGTGGGAGTTTTGACAGTAATATATCCAACATGGACCCAGTGGGGGTTCTGACTAGGGGAATAGACAGTAATATATCCAACATGGACACAGTGGGGGTTCTGACAGTAATATATCCAACATGGACCCAGTGGGGGTTCTGACTAGGGGAATAGACAGTAATATATCCAACATGGACCAAGTGGGGGTTCTGACTAGGGGAATATACAGTAATATATCCAACATGGACCCAGTGGGGGGTTCTGACTAGGGGAATATACAGTAATATATCCAACATGGACCCAGTGGGGGTTCTGACTAGGGGAATAGACAGTAATATATCCAACATGGACCCAGTGGGGGTTCTGACAAGGGGAATAGACAGTAATATATCCAACATGGACCCAGTGGGGGTTCTGACTAGGGGAATAGACAGTAATATATCCAACATGGACACAGTGGGGGTTCTGACAGTAATATATCCAACATGGACCCAGTGGGGGTTCTGACTAGGGGAATAAACAGTAATATATCCAACATGGACCAAGTGGGGGGTTCTGACTAGGGGAATATCCAGTAATATATCCAACATGGACCCAGTGGGGGTTCTGACTAGGGGAATATCCAGTAATATATCCAACATGGACCCAGTGGGGGTTCTGACTAGGGGAATATACAGTAATATATCCAACATGGACCCAGTGGGGGTTCTGACTAGGGGAATAGACAGCAATATATCCAACATGGACCCAGTGGGGGTTCTGACAAGGGGAATAGACAGTAATATATCCAACATGGACCCAGTGGGGGTTCTGACAGTAATATATCCAACATGGACCCAGTGGGGGGTTCTGACTAGGGAATAGACAGTAATATATCCAACATGGACCCTGTGGGGTTCTGACAAGAGGAATAGACAGTAATATATCCAACATGGACCCAGTGGGGGTTCTGACAGTAATATATCCAACATGGACCCAGTAGGGGTTCTGACTAGGGGAATAGACAGTAATATATCCAACATGGACCCAGTGGGGGTTCTGACTAGGGGTATAGACAGTAATATATCCAACATGGACCCAGTGGGGGTTCTGACAGTAATATATCCAACATGGACACAGTTGGGATTCTGACTAGGGGAATAGACAGTAATATATCCAACATGGACCCAGTGGGGGTTCTGACAAGGGGAATAGACAGTAATATATCCAACATGGACCCAGTGGGGGTTCTGACAGTAATATATCCAAAATGGACCCAGTGGGGGGTTCTGACAAGGGGAATAGACAGTAATATATCCAACATGGACCCAGTGGGGGGTTCTGACTAGGGGAATAGACAGTAATATATCCAACATGGACCCAGTGGGGGTTCTGACAGTAATATATCCAACATGGACCCAGTGGGGGGTTCTGACTAGGGGAATAGACAGTAATATATCCAACATTTTACCAGTGGGGGTTCTGACTAGAGGAATAGACAGTAATATATCCAACATGGACCCAGTGGGGGTTCTGACAGTAATATATCCAACATGGAGCCAGTAGGGGTTCTGACTAGGGGAATAGACAGTAATATATCCAACATGGACCCAGTGGGGGTTTCTGACTAGGGGAATAGACAGTAATATATCCAACATGGACCCAGTGGGGGTTCTGACTAGGGGAATAGACAGTAATATATCCAACATTGACCCAGTGGGGGTTCTGACTAGGGGAATAGACAGTAATATATCCAACATGGACCCAGTGGGGTTTCTGACAGTAATATATCCAAACATGGACCCAGTGGGGGTTCTGACAGTAATATATCCAACATGGACACAGTGGGGATTCTGACTAGGGGAATAGACAGTAATATATCCAACATGGACCCAGTGGGGGGTTCTGACTAGGGGAATAGACAGTAATATATCCAACATGGACCCAGTGGGGGTTCTGACTAGGGGAATAGACAGTAACATTTCCAAAATGGACCCAGTGGGGGTTCTGACTAGGGGAATAGACAGTAATATATCCAATATTGTCCCAGTGGGGGTTCTGACTAGGGGAATAGACAGTAATATATCCAACATGGAACCAGTGGGGGGTTCTGACTAGGGGAATAGACAGTAATATATCCAACATGGACCCAGTGGGGGTTCTGACTAGGGGAATAGACAGTAATTTTTCCAACATGGACCCAGTGGGGATTCTGACTAGGGGAATAGACAGTAATATATCCAACATGGACCCAGTGGGGGTTCTGACAGTAATATATCCAACATGGACCCAGTGGAGGTTCTGACAGTAATATATCCAACATGGACCCAGTGGGGGTTCTGACTAGGGGAATAGACAATAATATATCCAACATGGACCCAGTGGGGGTTCTGACTAGGGGAATAGACAGTAATATATCCAACATGGACCCAGTGGGATTTCTGACTAGGGGAATAGACAGTAATATATCCAACATGGACCCAGTGGGGGTTCTGACTAGGGGAATAGACAGTAATATATCCAACATGGACCCAGTGGGGGTTCTGACAGTAATATATCTAACATGGACCCAGTGGGGGTTCTGACTAGGGGAATAGACAGTAATATATCCAACATTGTACCAGTGGGGGTTCTGACAAGAGGAATAGACAGTAATATATCCAACATGGACCCAGTGGGGGTTCTGACAGTAATATATCCAACATGGACCCAGTAGGGGTTCTGACTAGGGAATAGACAGTAATATATCCAACATGGACCCAGTGGGGGTTCTGACTAGGGGAATAGACAGTAATATATCCAACATGGACCCAGTGGGGGGTTCTGACTAGGGAATAGACAGTAATATATCCAACATGGACCCAGTGGGGGTTCTGACTAGGGGAATAGACAGTAATATATCCAACATGGACCCAGTGGGGGTTCTGACAGTAATATATCCAACATGGACCCAGTGGGGGTTCTGACAGTAATATATCCAACATGGACCCAGTGGGGTTCTGACAGAAATATATCCAACATGGACACAGTGGGGATTCTGACTAGGGGAATAGACAGTAATATATCCAACATGGACCCAGTGGGGGTTCTGACTAGGGGAATAGACAGTAACATTTCCAAAATGGACCCAGTGGGGGTTCTGACTAGGGGAATAGACAGTAATATATCCAATATTGACCCAGTGGGGGTTCTGACAGTAATATATCCAACATGGACCCAGTGGAGGTTCTGACAGTAATATATCCAACATGGACCCAGTGGGGGTTCTGACTAGGGGAATAGACAGTAATATATCCAACATGGAACCAGTGGGGGGTTCTGACTAGGGGAATAGACAGTAATATATCCAACATGGACCCAGTGGGGGTTCTGACTAGGGGAATAGAAAGTAATATTTCCAACATGGACCCAGTGGGGGTTCTGACTAGGGGAATAGACAGTAATATATCCAACATGGACCCAGTGGGGGTTCTGACAGTAATATATCCAACATGGACCCAGTGGGGGTTCTGACAGTAATATATCCAACATGGACCCAGTGGGGGTTCTGATTAGGGGAATAGACAGTAATATATCCAACATGGACCCAGTGGGGGTTCTGACTAGAGGAATAGACAGTAATATAACTAACATGGACCCAGTAGGGGTTCTGACTAGGGGAATAGACAGTAATATATCCAACATGGACCCAGTGGGAGTTTTGACAGTAATATATCCAACATGGACCCAGTGGGGGTTCTGACTAGGGGAATAGACAGTAATATATCCAACATGGACACAGTGGGGGTTCTGACAGTAATATATCCAACATGGACCCAGTGGGGGGTTCTGACTAGGGGATAGACAGTAATATATCCAACATGGACCAAGTGGGGGTTCTGACTAGGGGAATATACAGTAATATATCCAACATGGACCCAGTGGGGGTTCTGACTAGGGGAATAGACAGTAATATATCCAACATGGACACAGTGGGGTTCTGACAGTAATATATCCAACATGGACCCAGTGGGGGTTCTGACTAGGGAATAGACAGTAATATATCCAACATGGACCAAGTGGGGGTTCTGACTAGGGGAATATACAGTAATATATCCAACATGGACCCAGTGGGGGGGTTCTGACTAGGGAATATACAGTAATATATCCAACATGGACCCAGTGGGGGTTCTGACTAGGGAATAGACAGTAATATATCCAACATGGACCCAGTGGGGGTTCTGACAAGGGGAATAAACAGTAATATATCCAACATGGACCCAGTGGGGGTTCTGACTAGGGGAATAGACAGTAATATATCCAACATGGACCCAGTGGGGGTTCTGACTAGGGAATAGACAGTAATATATCCAACATGGACCCAGTGGGGGTTCTGACAGTAATATATCCAATATGGACCCAGTGGGGGGTTCTGACTAGGGGAATAGACAGTAATATATCAAACATTGTACCAGTGGGGGTTCTGACTAGAGGAATAGACAGTAATATATCCAACATGGACCCAGTGGGGTTCTGACAGTAATATATCCAACATGGAGCCAGTAGGGGTTCTGACTAGGGGAATAGACAGTAATATATCCAACATGGACCCAGTGGGGGGTTCTGACTAGGGGAATAGACAGTAATATATCCAACATGGACCCAGTGGGGGTTCTGACTAGGGGAATAGACAGTAATATATCCAACATGGACCCAGTGGGGGTTCTGACTAGGGGAATAGACAGTAATATATCCAACATGGACCCAGTGGGGGTTCTGACAGTAATATATCCAACATGGACCCAGTGGGGGTTCTGACAGTAATATATCCAACATGGACCCAGTGGGGGTTCTGACAGTAATATATCCAACATGGACACAGTGGGGATTCTGACTCAGGGGATTAGACAGTAATATATCCAACATGGACCCAGTGGGGGTTCTGACTAGGGGAATAGACAGTAATATATCCAACATGGACCCAGTGGGGGTTCTGACTAGGGGAATAGACAGTAACATTTCCAAAATGGACCCAGTGGGGGTTCTGACTAGGGGAATAGACAGTAATATATCCAATATTGTCCCAGTGGGGGTTCTGACTAGGGGAATAGACAGTAATATATCCAACATGGAACCAGTGGGGGTTCTGACTAGGGGAATAGACAGTAATATATCCAACATGGACCCAGTGGGGGTTCTGAATAGGGGAATAGACAGTAATTTTTCCAACATGGACCCAGTGGGGATTCTGACTAGGGGAATAGACAGTAATATATCCAACATGGACCCAGTGGGGGTTCTGACAGTAATATATCCAACATGGACCCAGTGGAGGTTCTGACAGTAATATATCCAACATGGACCCAGTGGGGGTTCTGACTAGGGGAATAGACAATAATATATCCAACATGGACCCAGTGGGGGTTCTGACTAGGGGAATAGACAGTAATATATCCAACATGGTCCCAGTGGGATTTCTGACTAGGGGAATAGACAGTAATATATCCAACATGGACCCAGTGGGGGTTCTGACTAGGGGAATAGACAGTAATATATCCAACATGGACCCAGTGGGGGTTCTGACAGTAATATATCCAACATGGACCCAGTGGGGGGTTCTGACAGTAATATATCCAACATGGACCCAGTGGGGGGTTCTGACTAGGGGAATAGACAGTAATATATCCAACATGGACCCAGTGGGGGTTCTGACTAGAGGAATAGACAGTAATATAACTAACATGGACCCAGTAGGGGTTCTGACTAGGGGAATAGACAGTAATATATCCAACATGGACACAGTGGGGGTTCTGACAGTAATATATCCAACATGGACCCAGTGGGAGTTTTGACAGTAATATATCCAACATGGACCCAGTCGGGGTCCTGACTAGGGCAATAGACAGTAATATATCCAACATGGACACAGTGGGGGTTCTGACAGTAATATATCCAACATGGACCCAGTGGGCGTTCTGACTAGGGGAATAGACAGTAATATATCCAACATGGACCCAGTGGGGGTTCTGACTAGGGAATATACAGTAATATATCCAACATGGACCTTGTGGGGGGTTCTGACTAGGGGAATAGACAGTAATATATCCAACATGGACACAGTGGGGGTTCTGACTAGGGGAATAGACAGTAATATATCCAACATGGACCCAGTGGGGGGTTCTGACAGTAATATATCCAACATGGACCCAGTGGGGGTTCTGACTAGGGGAATAGACAGTAATATATCCAACATGGACCCAGTGGGGGTTCTGACAAGAGGAATAGACAGTAATATATCCTACATGGACCCAGTTGGGGTTCTGACAGTAATATATCCAACATGGACCCAGTAGGGGTTCTGACTAGGGAATAGACAGTAATATATCCAACATGGACCCAGTGGGGGTTCTGACTAGGGGTATAGACAGTAATATATCCAACATGGACCCAGTGGGGGGTTCTGACTAGGGGAAAAGACAGTAATATATCCAACATGGACCCAGTGGGGTTCTGACAGTAATATATCCAACATGGACCCAGTGGGGTTCTGACAGTAATATATCCAACATGGACCCAGTGGGGGTTCTGACTAGGGAATAGACAGTAATATATCAACATGGACCCAGTGGGGGTTCTGACTAGAGGAATAGACAGTAATATAACTAACATGGACCCAGTAGGGGTTCTGACTAGGGAATAGACAGTAATATATCCAACATGGACCCAGTGGGAGTTTTTGACAGTAATATATCCAACATGGACCCAGTCGGGGTCCTGACTAGGCAATAGACAGTAATATATCCAACATGGACACAGTGGGGGTTCTGACAGTAATATATCCAACATGGACCCAGTGGGGGTTCTGACTAGGGGAATAGACAGTAATATATCCAACATGGACCAAGTGGGGGTTCTGACTAGGGGAATATACAGTAATATATCCAACATGGACCCAGTGGGGGTTCTGACTAGGGGAATATAACAGTAATATATCCAACATGGACCTTGTGGGGGTTCTGACTAGGGAATAGACAGTAATATATCAACATGGACCCAGTGGGGGTTCTGACAGTAATATATCCAACATGGACCCAGTGGGGGTTCTGACAGTAATATATCCAACATGGACCCAGTGGGGGGTTCTGACTAGGGGAATAGACAGTAATATATCCAACATGGACCCAGTGGGGGTTCTGACTAGAGGAATAGACAGTAATATAACTAACATGGACCCAGTAGGGGTTCTGACTAGGGAATAGACAGTAATATATCCAACATGGACCCAGTGGGAGTTTTGACAGTAATATATCCAACATGGACCCAGTCGGGGTCCTGACTAGGCAATAGACAGTAATATATCCATCATGGACACAGTGGGGGTTCTGACAGTAATATATCCAACATGGACCCAGTGGGGGTTCTGACTAGGGGAATAGACAGTAATATATCCAACATGGACCAAGTGGGGGTTCTGACTAGTTGAATATACAGTAATATATCCAACATGGACCCAGTGGGGGGTTCTGACTAGGGAATATACAGTAATATATCCAACATGGACCCAGTGGGGGTTCTGACTAGGGAATAGACAGTAATATATCCAACATGGACCCAGTGGGGGTTCTGACTAGGGGAATAGACAGTAATATATCCAACATGGACCCAGTGGGGGTTCTGACAGTAATATATCCAACATGGACCCAGTGGGGGTTCTGACTAGGGAATAGACAGTAATATATCCAACATGGACCCAGTGGGGGTTCTGACAAGAGGAATAGACAGTAATATATCCAACATGGACCCAGTTGGGGTTCTGACAGTAATATATCCAACATGGACCCAGTAGGGGTTCTGACTAAGGGAATAGACAGTAATATATCCAACATGGACCCAGTGGGGGTTCTGACTAGGGGTATGAACAGTAATATATCCAACATGGACCCAGTGGGGGGTTCTGACTGGGGAATAGACAGTAATTTTTTCCAACATGGACCCAGTGGGGATTCTGACTGGGGAATAGACAGTAATATATCCAACATGGACCCAGTGGGGAGTTCTGACAGTAATATATCCAACATGGACCCAGTGGAGGTTCTGACAGTAATATATCCAACATGGACCCAGTGGGGGGTTCTGAATAGGGGATATACAGTAATATATCCAACATGGACCCAGTGGGGGTTCTGACTAGAGGAATAGACAGTAATATATCCAACATGGACCCAGTGGGAGTTTTGACAGTAATATATCCAACATGGACCCAGTCGGGGGTCCTGACTAGGCAATAGACAGTAATATATCCAACATGGACCCAGTGGGGGTTCTGACAGTAATATATCCAACATGGACCCAGTGGGGGGTTCTGACTAGGGGAATAGACAGTAATATATCCAACATGGACCAAGTGGGGTTCTGACTAGGGAAATATAAGCAGTAATATATCCAACATGGACCCAGTGGGGGTTCTGACTAGGGAATATACAGTAATATATCCAACATGGACCCAGTGGGGGTTCTGACTAGGGAATAGACAGTAATATATCCAACATGGACCAAGTTGGGGTTCTGACTAGGGAATAGACAGTAATATATCCAACATGGACCCAGTGGGGTTCTGACAGTAATATATCCATCATGGACCCAGTGGGGGTTTCTGACTAGGGGAATAGACAGTAATATATCCAACATGGACCCAGTGGGGGGTTCTGACAAGAGGAATAGACAGTAATATATCCAACATGGACCCAGTTGGGGTTCTGACAGTAATATATCCAACATGGACCCAGTAGGGGTTCTGACTAGGGGAATAGACAGTAATATATCCAACATGGACCCAGTGCGGGTTCTGACTAGGGGTATAGACAGTAATATATCCAACATGGACCCAGTGGGGGTTCTGACTAGGGGAAAAGACAGTAATATATCCAACATGGACCCAGTGGGGGGTTCTGACAGTAATATATCCAACATGGACCAGATGGGGTTCTGACAGTAATATATCCAACATGGACCCAGTGGGGGGTTCTGACTAGGGAATAGACAGTAATATATCCAACATGGACCCAGTGGTGGTTCTGACTAGAGGAATAGACAGTAATATAACTAACATGGACCCAGTAGGTTCTCAGGGGAATATACAGTAATATTCCAACATGGACCCAGTGGGGTTCTTAGAATTACAGTAATATGTCACATGACCCAGTGGGGGTTCTAGAGGCAATAGACAGTAATATATCTCAACATGGACCCAGTGGGGTTCGCACTGACAGTAATATATCCAACATGGGACCCAGTGGGGTTCTGACAGTAATATATCCAACATGGACCCAGTGGGGGGTTCTGACTAGGGAATAGACAGTAATATATCCAACATGGACCCAGTGGGGGTTCTCGACTAGAGATAGACAGTAATATAACTAACATGGACCCAGGGGGTTCTGACTAGGGAATAGACAGTAAATATCCAACATGGACCCAGTGGGGAGTTTTTAAGCATAATATATCCAACACTGGACCCAGTCGGGGTTCTGACTAGGGCAATAGACAGTAATATATCCAACATGGACACAGTGGGGGGTTCTGACAGTAATATATCCAACATGGACCCAGTGGGGGTTCTGACTAGGGGAATAGACAGTAATATATCCAACATGGACCAAGTGGGGGTTCTGACTGGATTTTTATTTCTCTGGGAATATACAGTAATATATCCAACATGGACACAGTGGGGGGGTTCTGACTAGGTATGGTTCTGACTAGGGGAATAGACAGTAATCTATCCAACATACCCATGGGGGTTCTCCCAGTAATATATCCAACATGACCCAGTGGGGGTCTGACTAGGGAATAGACAGTAATATATCCAACATGGACCCAGTGGGGGTTCTGACTAGGGAATAGACAGTAATTATATCCAACATGGACCCAGTTGGGGTTCTGACAGTAATATATCCAACATGGACCCAGTAGGGGTTTCGACTAGGGGAATAGACAGTAATATATCCAACATGGACCCAGTGGGGGTTCTGACTAGGTAATACGTAATAGTCCAACATGGACCCAGTGGGGGTTCTGACTAGGGAAGAGACAGTAATATATCCAACATGGTGGTTTACTTGGGTTATCCATGTGGGGTTCTTTTCTGACGTGTTCTTAGAATAGACAGTAATATATCCAAACATGGACCCAGTGGGGGTTCTGACTGTATAACAGTAATATATCCAACATGGACCCAGTGGGTGTTCCTGACTAGGGAATAGACAGTAATATATCCAACATGGACCCAGTGGGTTCTGACTAGGGGAATAGACAGTAATATATCCAACATGGGACAGTGAGTTCTACTTGGGAATATACGGTAATATATCCAACTGCTGTGGTGGTTCTGACATAGGAATATTCCAGGACATGGACCCAGTGGGGGTTCTGACTAGGATTAATTGCCGTGAATATATCCAACAGATGGACCAGTGGTTCTCGACTAATAACATACCAGTGGTTCTTCTGATAATATATCACTATTTCCGACTGGGAAATACGCCTATATCCAACATGGACCCAGTGGGGAGTGGGGCCTGACTAGGAATAAATATATCCAACATGTCCAGTGGTTTCTGACTGGGGAATCGTATATATATCCAACATGGACGCAGTGGGGGGGTTCTGACTAGGGGAATAGACAGTAATATATCCAACATGGACCCGGTGGGATTCTGACAGTAATATATCCAACATGTGGACCCAGTGGGGTTCTGACAGTAATATATTCAACTTCGGACCCAGTGGGGGTTCTGACTAGGGAATTAATATATCCAACATGACCCAGTGGGGTTCTCGTGGGGGAATAACTAATATATCCAACATGGACCCAGTGGGGGGTTCTGACTAGGGAATACAATTTTCAGTTTTCTCAATATATCAACATCTCTTTTCACATGGACCCAGTGGGGTTCCTGACTGGGGAATAGACAGTAATATATCCAACATGGACCCAGTGGGGGAATCTCCGAGCAGTATTATATCCAACATGGACCCAGTGGCGTTCTGACTAGGAAATCAGTAATATATCAACATGACCCAGTGGGGTTCTTTCACAATTGACAGTAATATATCCAACATGAATCCTAGTGGGGGGGTTTCTGACTGGGAGTAACATTATTATATCCAAACATGGACCCAGTGGGGGTTCTCTGGGAATAGTGTAATATATCCAACATAGGACCCAGTGGGGGTTTTGACAGTAATATATACAACATGGACCAGTGGGGGGTTTCTGACTGAGGGGAATAGACAGTAATATATCCAACATGAACCCAGTGGGGGGTTCTGACAAAGAGGAATAGACAGTAATATATCCAACATGGACCCAGTGGGGTTCTGACGAATAAGCATTAATATATCCAGACCCAGTGGGGTTTCTACTAAGGAATAGACAGTATTTCCAACATGGACCCGGTGGTTCTGACTGAGGGGTATAGACAGTAAGAATCCAAATGGACCCAGTGGGGGTTACGCTGACTAGTAGACAGGTTTTCAACATGGACCAAGTGGGGATTTCTGATCCACATGATGTTCTGTATATCCCAACATGGACCCAGTGGGGTTCTTCAGTAATATATCCAACATGGACCCAGTGGGGTTCTACATATCCTCGTTGGGGTTTCTATATATATCCAACATGATTCTGGACATTATTCCAACATGAACCCAGTGGTTTCTCTTAGGAGTTTTGACAGTAATATATCAACATGGACTGGTGTCCCTCTGCAATATATCTCAACATGGACACAGTTGGGGTTCTGACAGTATATATATCCAACATGACCCGTGGGAGTTTCTACTGGATCATGTAATATTTCAACATGGACCCAGTGGGGTTTCTGACTAGGGAATAGACATAATATATTACTTGACGGTAAGGGGGGTTCTGAGCTAGGGAATATACAACATGTCCGGTTTGACTGAATTACAGTTATATCCAACATGGACCCAGTGGGGGTTCTGACTAGGGGAATAGACAGTAATATATCCAACATGGACCCGTGGTTCTGTAATTATCCACTCCCAGTGGGGTATGACAGTAATATAGTCCAACATGGGACCCAGTGGGGGTTCTGACTAGGGGAATAGACAGATAGTCTATCCAACATGGACCCAGTGGGGTTTCTGACTAGAAGGAGATAGACATAATATAACTAACATGGACCCAGTGGGGGTTCTGACTGGGGACAGTAATATATCCAACATGACCCGGTGGGGGTTTTACTATATATATCTCAACATGACTCGTTTGACAAGAGGCAATAGACAGTAATATATTCAAACATGGACACAGTGGGGGTTCTGACAGTAATATATCCAACATGACCCAGTAGGGGTTCGTGACTAGGAAATTGGAACATAGAATATATCCAACATGGACCCAAAAGTGGGGTTCTGATAGTCAACATGACAGTGATATACAGTAATATATCCAACATGGACCCAGTGGGTTTTCTGACTAGGGAATAAGACAGTAATATATCCAACATGGACCCGTTGGGGGGTTCCCACGGTAATATATCCAACATAGACCCGGTAGGGGGTTCTCCTGGATAGCACATATGTCAACATGGACCCAGTGGGGGTTCTGACAGTAATATATCCACATGACCCAGTGGGTTTTTATTGGGTTTCTGACGAGAGGAATAGACAGTAATATATCCAACATGGACCCATTAGGGTTCTGACAGTAATATATCCAACATGCACCCAGGTGGGGGTTCTCTGACAATAACAGATAATATATCCAACATGGACCCGTGGGGTTCTGACTAGGGACTATACAGTAATAAGAATATCCAACATGGGACCCAGTGGGGGGGTTTCTGACTGAGAATAGACAGTAATATAGGTTCCAACATGGACCAGTAAAGGGGTTCTGACTAGGGAATAGACAGTATAATTATCTCAACATGGACCCAGTGAGGGTTCTAACAGTAATATATCCAACATGGACCCAGTGGGGGTTCTGACTAATATGTCAACAACATAGACCCGGGGGTTCTATAATAGACATAATATATCCAACATGCCGTGGGGGTTCTTCATTAATATATCCAACATGGACCCAGTGGGGTTCTGATTGGAATAGACAGTAATATATCAACATGGACCCAGTGGGCAATTATTCACGGATTTAATACAGTAATATATCACATGTGGAGTGGGGTTCTGACTAGGGGAATAGACAGTAATATATCCAACATGGACCCAGTGGGGGTTCCTGACAGGGAACAGACAGCAATATATCCAACATGGACCCAGTGAAGGGGGGGTTCTGACTAGGGAATCAGACAGATAATATATCCAACATGGACCCTAGTTCTGACTTTTAGACTAATATTCCAACATGACCCAGTAGGGGTTTCTGACTGGAATACGTAATATATCCAACATGGACCCAGTGGGGGTTCTGACACTTAATATATCAACATGGACCCAGTGGGGTTTCTACTAGGGAACAGAAAGAAACTAATATATCCAACATGGACCCAGAGTGGGGTTCTGACAAGAGGAATAGACAGTAATATATCCAACACTGACCCAGTTAGTTCTGACGATAACTATATGTCAACATGGACCCGTGGGGGTTTCTAACATTAATACTATCCAGCATGCCCGTAGAGGGTTCTGCTCAATATATCCAACATGACCAGTGGGGGTTCTACTGGTAAATACCTTCGACAGTAATATATCCAACATACTATGTTCTTTATAATTATCCACGACCCGGTGGGGGTTCTGACTAGGGAATAGACAGTAATATTTCAACATGACCAAAAAACAATGGGTTCTGACTAGAGGAATAGACAGTAATATATCCAACATGAACCCTATGGGGGTTCTGACTAGGGGAATATAGACAGTAATAGAGTATCCAACATGGGACCCAGTGGGGGTTCTGACTAGGGAATATACAGTAATATATCTCAACATGAGACCCAGTGGGGGTTCTGACTGGGGGAATAGACAGTAATACTATCCAACATGGACGCACAGTGGGGTTCCTGACTTGGGGAATAGACAGTAATATGTCCAACATGGACCCAGTGGTGGTTCTGACAGTAATATATACCAACATGGACCGAGTGGGGGTTCTGACTAGGGGAATAGACAGTAATATATCCAACATGGACCCAGTGGGTTCTGACTAACTATATCCAAAATGGACCCAGTGGGGGTTCTGACTGGAATATATTACATAATATATCCAACATGGACCCAGTGGGCTCTGTGGGAATAGACAGTACTATATCCAACATGGACCCGTGGGTTCCAATTGACATAATATATCCAACATGGACCCAGTGGGGGCTTTCTAAATATCCAACATGGACCCAGTGGGGGTTCTGACTAAGGGAATAGACAGTAATATATCCAACATGGACCCAGTGGGGGGTTCTGCTGATGCAGTAATATATCCAACATGGACCCAATGGGGTATTCTACTGATAACAGTAATATATCCAACATGGACCCAGTGGTTCTGGGACAGTAATATATCCAACATGGACCCAGTGTGGTTCGACTTGACAGTAATATATCCAACATGGACCCAGTGGGGGTTCTGACTATAATATCCAACATGGACCAGTGGGGATTCTGACTAGGGGAATAGACAGTAATATATCCAACATGGACCCAGTGGGGGGAATCTGACAGCAATATATCCAACATGGACCCTGTTCTCCATGGCCCTGATTTTCTATGGGAATACAAATATGTCCAACATGGACCCAGTGGGGGGTTCTCACATAACCATAACCAACATGACATGATTCTGACATAACTATTCCAACATGACCCTGGTTTTACGGCTGAATATCTTCTCTTTACATGGACACAGTGGGGAATTTCTGACTAGGGGAATAGACAGTAATATGTCCAACATGGACCCAGTGGGGTTCTATATCAGCATATTTTTTAATATATCCAACATGGTGGGGGTTTCTTGGACAGACAGTAATATTATCCAATGGACCAAGTGGTGTTCTGACTAGGGAGCCAATATATCAACATATTAGTGTCTCCAATTTATTCCAACATGGACCCAGTGGGGGTTCTGACTAGGGGAATATACAGTAACATGTCCAACATGGACCCAGAGTGGGGGTTCTGACTAGGGAATAGACAGTAATATATCCAACATGCGCGTAGGGGGGGTTCTGACTTGGGAATAGACAGTAATATCGCCAATACCCAGTGGTGGTTCTGACAGTAATATATCCAACATGGACCCAGTGGGGGTTCTGACTAGGGAATATTGACAGTAATATATCCAACATCATGACCAGTGGGGTTTCTGACAGTAATATATCCAACATGGGACCCAGTGGGGGGTTCCTGACATAGCGATATTTATCCAACATGGACCCAGTAGGGGGTTTCTGACCAAGGGGAATAGACAGTACATATTCCAACATGGACCCAGTGGGTTCTGACTAAGACAGTACTATATCCAACATGGACCCAGTGGGGGTTCTGCAATTAGGGAATAGACAGTAATATGTCCAACATGGACCCAGTGGGGTTCTGACTGGGGAATACCTACATTCTCAATACTTATCCAACATGGACCCAGTGGGGGTTCTGACCAAAAAAGTAATATATCCAACATGCACCCAGTGGGGTTCTAGACAGTAATATATCCAACATGGACCCAGTGGGGGTTCTGACAGTAATATATCCAACATGGGGACCCAGTGGGGGTTCTGACTAGGGGAATAGACAGTAATATGTCAACATGGACCCAGTGGGGGTTCTCTATAGACAGTAATATATCCAACATGGACCCAGTGTCTGCGAATTAAACAGTAATATATCCAACATGGACCAGTGGGGGTTCTGACTAGGGGAATAGACAGTAATATATCCAACATGGACCAGGTGGGAATTTCTGACAGTAATATATTTCCAAAATGGGACCCAGTGGGGGTTCTGACTAAGGGGAATAGACAGTAATATTTTTCCAAACATGGACCCAGTGGGGGGTTCTGACTAGGGGGAATAGACAGTAACATATCCAACATGGACCCAGTGGGGTTCTGACAGTAATATATCCAACATGGACCCAGTGGGGTTCTCCGACGGTAATATATCCAACATGGACCAAGTGGGGGTTCACTAGGGAATAATTATAATTCCAACATGGCCTACAGTTCCACTAGGGATTCCACAAAAGACAGTAATATATCTCAACATGGACCCAGTGGTGGTTCTGACTGGGACAGTAATATATCCAACATGGACCCAGTGGGAGTTCTGACTGAGCGAATAGACAGTAATATATCCAACATGGACCAGTGGGGTTCGACAGTAATATATCAACATGGACCCAGTGGGGGTTCTGACTAGGGGATAGACAGTAATATATCCAACATGGACCAAGTGGGGGTTCTCTGACTATATCCAACATGGACCCAGTGGGATCTATCCCGGGAAATTCACAGTAATATATCCAACATGACCGTGGGGATTCTGACTAGGGGAATAGACAGTAATATATCCAGCTATGGAGCCCAGGGGGTTTTTTTCTGACTGGGGAATAGACAGTAATATATCCAACATGGACCCAGTGGGGGGTTCTGACAGTAATATATCCAACTCATGGACCCAGTGGGTTCTCGACTATTGTTCACTTTCTTAATTATCATTGTTCTTATAATAATATGTCCAACATGGACCCAGTGGGGGTTTCTACTGGGAAATGAACAGTAATATATCCAACATGGACCCAGGTGGGTTCTGACTAGGGAATAAAACGTAATATATCCAACATGGACCCAGTGGGGGGTTCTGACAAGAGGAAAGCAGTAATATATCCAACATGGCTTGGGGGTGAACAGTAATATATCCAAACATGGACCCAGTAGGGGTTTCTGACTGGGAATAGACAGTAATATGTCCAACATGGACCCCAATGGGGGGAGTTCTGACTAGGGGTATAGACAGTAATATATACCCAACATGGACCCAAGGTGGGGGTTTCTGACTAGGGGAATAGACAGTAATATATCCAACATGGACCCAGTGGGGGGTTCTGACTAGGGAATAAGACAGTAATGTATCCAACATGGACCAGTGGGGGTTCTGACAGTAATATATCCAACATGGACCCATAGTTGGGGTCTGACAGTAATATATCCAACATTGGACCCAGGGGGGGGTTCTGAAACAGTAATATATCTCAACATGGACACAGTGGGGATTCTGACTAGGGGAATAGACAGTAATATATCCAACATGGACCCAGTGGGGGTTCTGACTTGGGGAATAGACAGTAATATATCCAACATGGACCCAGTGGGAGTTCTGACTAGGGGAATAGACAGTAATATATCCAACCTGGACCCAGTGGGGGGTTCTGACTAGGGGAATAGACAGTAATATTCTATCAACATGGGACCCAGTGGGGTTCTGACAGTAATATATCCAAAATGGACCCAGTGGGGTTCTGACAAGGGGAATAGACATTAACATATCCAACATGGACCCAGTGGGGGTTCCCTGACTGGGGAATAGACAGTAATATATCCAACATGGACCCAGTGGGGATTCTGACAGTAATATATCCAACATGGACCCAGTGGGGGTTCTGACTAAGGGGACTAGACAGTAATATATCCAACATGGACCAAGTGGGGGTTCTGACTGGGAACATACAGTAATATATCCAACACTTCACCCAGTGGGGTTCTACACTAGGGAATATACAGTAATATATCCAACATGGACCCAGTGGGGGTTCCTGACTAGGGGAATAGACATTAATATATCCAACATGGACGCGAAAGTGTTGTGCGGTTCTGACTTGGGGAATAGACAGTACCATATCCAACATGGACCCAGTGGGGGGTTCTGACTAGGGAATAGACAGTAATATATCCAACCTGACCCGGTTTGTAGGATTCTGACAGTAATATACCCAACATGGACCCAGTGGGGGGTTCTGACTGGGGGGAATAGACATTAATATATCCAACATGTGGACCAAGTGGGGGTGCTGACTAGGGGAATATTACAGTAATATATCCAACATGGACCCAGTGGGGGTTCTCAGAACAGTAATATATCCAACATGGACCCAGTGGGGTTTCTCTGGGACATTAATATATCCAACATGGACCCAGTGGGGTTCTGCTAATTTTGACAGTAATATATCCAAACATGGATACAGTGGGATTCTTGGACTAGGGAATAGACAGTAATACCTATCCAACATAGACCCAGTGGGGGTTCTGGACAGTAATATATCCAACATGGGACCCAGTGGGACTTCTGACTACGGGAATAGAGACAGTAATATATCCAACATGGACCCAGTGGGTGTTCTGACTAGGGTATAACTACCTATCCAAAATCGACCCAGTGGGGGGTTCTGACTAAGGGACTTAGACAGTAATATGTCCAACATGTGTGGACCAAGTGGGGGTTCTGACAGAGAATAGACAGTAACTATATCCAACATGGACCCAGTGGGGGTTCTGACGTTTAGGGACTATACCCTCCAGTGGTTCTAATATATCCAACATGGACCCAGTGGGGTTCTGACTAGGGAATAGACATAATATATCCAACATGGACCCAGTGGGGGGGTTCTGACGATAATATATCCAACATGACACAGTGGGGATTCTACTAGGGAATACATAATATATCCAACACTTAGGACCCAAGTGGGGGTTCTGTTAGGGAATAAGTAATATATCCAACATGACCCAATTAGGGGTTCTGACTAGGGAATTACATAATATGTCAACATGGACCCAGTGGGGTTCTGACTAGGGGAATACATAATATATCCAACATGACGCAGTGGGGTTCTGACTTGGAATAACATTAATATTCAACATGGACCCAGTGGGGGTTCTGACAGTAATATATGTCAACATGGACCCAGTGGGGAGTTCTGACTAGGGAATAAACAGTAATATATCCAGCATGGACCCAGTGTGGGAGTTCTGACAGTAATATATCCAAAATGGACCCAGTGGGGGGTTCTACTAGGGGAATAACAGTAATATATCCAACATGACCCAGTGGGGAGTTCTACTAGAATTAGACAGTAATATATCCAACATGGACAGTAGAATCGGCTACAATTTAGCCAACATGGACCCAGTGGGGGTTCTGACTAGGGAATAATTATAATATATCCAACATGACCCAGTGGGGGTTCTGACTAGGGAATTAACTAATATATCCAACATGACCCAGTGGGGATTCTGACAGTAATATATCAACATGGACCCGAAAGTGGGGGTTCTGACAGTAATATATCCAGCATGGGCCAATTGGGTTCTGACAGTAATATATCCAACATGGACACAGTGGGTTTAAAACGGGAATAACAGTAATATATCCAACATGACCCAGTGGGGGTTCTACATAATATATCCCAACATGGACACAGTGGGGGATTCTGACTAGGGAATAGACAGTAATATATCCAACATGACCCAGTGGGGGTTCTACATACTATCAACATGGACCCAGTGGGGGTTCTGACTATGAGACTAGACAGTAATATATCAACATGGACCAAGTGGGGTTCTGACTAGGGAATATAATAGTAATATATCCAACATGGACCCAGTGGGGATCTGACTAGGAATATACATTATATATCAACATGGACCCAGTGGGGAAGTTCTGACTAGGGGAATAACATTAATATCTAACATGGACAGCAGTGGGGGTTCTGACTTGGGGAATAGACAGTAATATGTCAACATGACCCAGTGGGGAGTTCTACAGTAATATATCCAACATGACCCAGTGGGGAGTTCTACTAGAATTAGACAGTAAAATATATCCAACATGACCCAGTAGGGGTTCTGACATAATATATCCAAACATGACCCAGTGGGGAGTTCGGCTGGGGAATAGACAGTATATATCCAACATGACCCAGTGGGGGTTCTGACTAGGGGAATAACATAATATGTCAACATGACTAGAATCTACAGTAATATATCCAACATGACACAGTAATTCTGGGGAATAACAGTATTATATCCAACATGGACCAAGTGGGGGTTTCTGACAGTAATATATCCAACATGGACCCAGTAAGGGGGTTCTGACTAGGGAATTAGACAGTAATATATCCAACATGACCCAGTAGAGGGGGTTCTGACTAGGGAATTAGACAGTAATATATCACATGACCCAGAGTGGGGTTCTGACTGAGGAATAACATAATATGTCAACATGACCCAGTGGGGGTTCTGACTAGAGGAATAACGCTATATATCCAACATGACCCAGTGGGGATCTACATATTTTATCCAACATGGACCCAGTAGAGGAGTTCTACTCGAGGAATAGACAGTAATATATCCAACATGACCCAGTGGGGGTTCTGACTAGGGGATATAACAGTAATATATCAACATACACAGTGGGTTCTGACTAGGGGAATAACATAATATATCAACATGACCCAGTGGGAGTTCTGACTGAGGAATAACATAATATGTATCCAACATGACCCAGTGGGGGTTCTGACTAGGGAATGAACAGTAATAGTATCCAACATGGACCCAGTGGGGGTTCTCGACAGTAATATATCCAAAATGACCCAGTGGGGGTTCTGACAAGGGAATAACATAATATATCCAACATGACCCAGTGGAGTTCTACTAAATACTATATATCCAACATGACGATTCTGACAATAATATATCCAACATGACCCAGATGGGTTGTTCATGACACGAACAATTACCATATCCAACATGACCAAGTGAGGGTTCTGACTAGGGAATATACGGTAATATATCCAGCAACATGACCATTGGGGTTCTGACTGAGAATATACAGTAATATATCCACATGGCCGGTTTTCTATTCTAATATCTACTTGGTTATATATCCACATGGGGGGTTCTGACTAGGGAATAGACATTAATATGTCCAACATGGACGTGGATTTTAATATATCCAATCCCATGGTGGTTCTGACCAGAATGTATTATATCCAACATGACCAGTGGGTTTTGACAATAGAATTACATAATATAATCCAACATGACCCAGTGGGGGTTCTCAATATACTTAATATTCAACAACATGACCAGTGGGGTTCTACTAGGAATACATAATATATCCAACATGGACCCAGTGGGGTTCTGACTTTAATAACTAATATATCCAACATGACGTGGGAGTTCTGACAGTAATATATCACAACATGACCCAGTAGGGGGTTCTGACTGAGAAATAGACATTAATATCCATAACATGACCCAGTAAGGGGTTCTACTTATATACATTAATATATGTCAACATGGACCCAGTGGAGTTCTTTCAGTAATATATCCAACATGGACCCAGTGATTCTGACTGCAATAACATTAATATCTCAACATGGACCCAAGGGTTCTACTAATTATATCCACATACCCAGTTAAAAGGGTTCTGAATACATAATATATCCAACATGACCCAGTGGGGATTCTACTAGGGTATGAACTAATATATCCAACATGACCAGTGGGGGTTCTGACTAAAATAATATATCCAACATGACCCAGTGGGATTCTACTGGAATGACTAATATAACCAACATGACCATGGTTTCTTGGTAATATAATTATTTTTTTCAACATGACCCAGTTTCTTTATAATTCCTTCAGCTATAACCCAGTAGGGAAATTCTGACTAGGCATTCATAATATATCACTGTGGTTACCGTAATATATCCAACATAGACCCAGTGGGGATTCTCATAATATATAATTTTTACTAAAATACTTAATATCAACATGGACCCAGTGGAGGTTCTGACAGTAATATATCAAACATAACCCCCAGTGAATTCTACTATACAATTATCCAACATGTTTCTTACATAATATTTCCACATGACCCAATGGGGAAATTCTAAATAAAACAGCAATATATCTCAACATACCCCAGTGGGATTCACGCTAGAAAACTTATATCCAACATGACCCGTGTTCTATAATACTATATTCCAACATGACATGGGTTCTTATTATCCCTCGTGTGTTCTTATACTCCCAGTGGGGGTTTCTGACTAGAATAACACATAATATACCGCGCATGGCGATTGTAGGTTCTTATATATATCCAACATGACACGTGGGGATTCTATGGGGAATAGACATTAATATATCCAACCACATGACCAGTGGGTTCTACATAATCTTATCCACCATGGACCCAGTGGGGGTTCTGACTATGGGACTGAACAGTAATATATCCAACATGACCAAGTGGGGAGGTTCTGACTAAGGGAATATATATATTATCCAACATGTGGACCCAGTGGGAGTTCTGACTAATGGAATGACAGTAATATATCCAACATGGTGTGGTTCTACATTTATATTCCAACATGGACCCAGTGGGGGTTCTGACAAATCATATATATCCAACATAATGGTTCTATCACAATATATCCAACATACCCAGTGTTCTACATAATATATCCATCTGTTCTACTAATCTTTCACTTACACCCAGTGAGTTCTAATAATAAATATTTCCCATACCGTGAGGATTCTGACTGGGGATTTCCGCATAGAAGTGGGGTTTTACCTTATCCAACATACCCAGTGTTCTAACACATGTGTTCTTATATTATCCAAACAACCCAGTGGGGTTCTGGCAGTAATTCAACATGACCCAGTGGGGATTCTGACTAGAGAATAACAGTAATATATCCCAACATGACCCAGTAGAGGTTCTAAACTAGAGAATAACATAATATATCCAACATGACCCAGTGGGATTTCTATATATCTTATCAACATAACCATGAGTTCACTAGGAAATAACAGTACCACTATATCAACATAGTGGACCCAGTGGGGTTCTGACTAGAAGTTTTTCTGTCAATAATATATCCAACATGACCATGGAGTTCCACTAGTGAGGAATAACATAATATGTCAACATGACCCAGTGGGGTCCCGCCTTTATCCCATGATCTCCCATAACAGTTCTACTATATAACTCCAACATTACCCATAAGGGGTTCTGACTGCGAATAACATATCATCCAACATGGACCCAGTGGGTTCTTACGGGCCAGATTAATATGTCTCATCCAACATGACCCTTCTTGGGTTCTGTAGATAACGTATTTAAAAACAATATATCCAACATGACCCGTAGGGGATTCTACAAACACATTTCCCTTAAAACATAAATTTACACATAATTCTACTGAGCTATATTCTCCACATGAGCCCAAATTATATATTCACTTATGGTTCTCATTCTATAATATATCAACATGAACCAAGTAGGAGGGGTTCACTTAATATATTATCTATCAACATGCGATTCTACTGGCGAATAATAATATATCAACATGACCCAGTGGGGAGTTCTACTTGGGATATCACACCATTCAATATAATCCAACATGGACCCGTGGGGTTCTACTGGGATTATATTCAGCATGACCCAGTGGGGATTCGACATATATTCCAACTGTGGGATTCTACATATACTATATCAACCATGGACCCAGTAGGGGGGGGTTCTTTTACTTATATCCAACATGCTTGGATTCTACTAGGAATAACTAATATATCCCAACATGGACCCAGTGGGGAGTTCTGACAGTAATATGTCCAACATGACCCAAGTGGAGTTCTGACTATCATAATTATCGTCAACATACCCATTTCTCTATTAATATATCAATACCCATGTTATTAAAAAAATCACATACCCGAGTGGGGGTCTAATTATCTAACATGGACCCAGTGTTTTTATTTCCTAGTGGGGGTTCTGACATAAGTATTTCCAACATGGACCCAGTGGGGTTTCTGACTAGGAATATAATATATCCAACATGACCCAGTGAGGAGTTCTCTCTAATCTTTCAACAATCATGTTTGTTCATCTACCCGTGGGGTTCCTTTCATTCCAAATAGTTAATTCTTTCAATTTTCCAACATGACCAGTGGGTTCTACTTATTCCAAGATTACCAGTGGTTCAGGCGTAGGAATATAATATATCCACATACCAGTGGGTTCTGACTAGGGGATTCTCTATATCACTCGTGGTTCTTTATATCACATGCCAGTGGTTCTGATAAATAACATTTTTCCCATCCCTGTTTTATTCCACTATGATCTTATTTCCTAGTCTTTGCATGTGTTCTGACTGAGTTCTGACTGAGGAATATACGTGTATATCAACATGACGAGTGGGGAGTTCGGCTGAGTTTAATTTCGACCCAGTGGGGATTCTGACTGGGTCTTTATCCACATGACCAGTGGGTGTCTGTCTACGGTAATATATCCAACCTTTTTTACCCGTGGGGTTCTACAAATAATAATATCTCAACATGGACCTGGGGATTCTACTAAGTTATATTCCTTAAATTCCAACATGACCCAGTGTTCTTTTTCATGCCTGGGGTTCTATTAATATATCCACATACGTGGTTCTGTATATTTCCATGACCAGTAGAAGTTCTCACTAGGATATAATATATCCATACCCAGTGGGGGGATCAATTATCCCATATGTTCTGATAGATAATTCCAACATGACCCAGTGGGATAATTTATCCAATACCATAGTTCTTCGTATAACAGATATTTCATACCCAGTGGGGAGTTCTATAGAGTCCATTTCCAATACCTTTCTTAATTCTATACGGATATAAATTCACATGACCCAGTGCTGTAATATATCCAACATACTTTATTCTAATTCCCTTCTATCTTATTCTGACAGTAATAATATATCCAACATGACCCAGTGGGGTTCTGACTCGGGATTACATAATATATCCAACCTGATGGGTTCTACAAAATAACATAATATATCCAACATGGACCCAATGAAGTTCTGACGTAGAATGAATAATATCTCAACATGCCCAGTGGGTTCTGACTTTTCCATATTTTGATAGATAATTTCCCTAATATATCCAACATGACCCGTGAGGGTTCTACTGGCCACCATGACCCAGTGAGGGTCCTGATCATATTTCCAACATCTGTATTCGACTAGATATAATTATACATACCAAGTTAAGTTCTTTATCTATAGCAACATGACCTGAATTCTATTTCCATCTATCACTTATATCACACATGACCCAGTGGGGGTTCTATGCAATTACTAATATATCCAACATGACCCGTGATCTTTACCCAGTGGGAGTTCTGACTATATATCCAAAATGACCAGTGGGGAGTTCTGACCAAATTATTATCAACATATGACCCAGTTTCTACCATATCACATAAGACCCATAATAATCTGACAAGTTTTTTTCCAACACCTAGACCCAAAGTAAGGGGGTTCTGACTAAGGAATAAATCAATAATATAGCCAACATGGACCAGTGGTTCCACAGCTAAGAATATAACATATTTCCAACATGACCCTGGGGTTCTTTTTAGAATAAATATCAACATACCCAGTGTTCTACTAAGAATACTTATATCCACGTGGGTTCTGACAGTAATATATCCAACATGACCAGTGGGGTTCTACTAAATACTATATTCCAACATGGACCCAGTGGGGGATTCTGACAAGAAAGTCTAATTCAACATGACAGTTGGGGTTCTACTATTTCAACATGACCCAGTGTTCTACTAAAATAAAATAATATATCCAACATGACCCAGTGATTCCCTAAAATTGACTAATTAACATAAATAAATCAACATGGACCAGTGCACTATATATCAACATGACCAAAGAGTTAAACTAAATATACATAATATATCCAACCATGACCCAGTGGGGGTTCTGACGAAGAATACATATATATCCAACATGGACCCAGTGGGGGTTCTCACATAAATATCCAACATGACCCAGTAGGGTTCTGACTGGGGAATATATATTCCAACCACGTGCTATAATGTATTCCACATATACGTAATACTTATACAACAACATGGACCCAGTGGAGTTCTGACTAAGGAGAATACAAAATCCCGATTCCGTGGGGTTCCAGTAATATATCCACATGACGTGGGGTTCTACAGTAATCAGTAATGCTCCAGCAACCGTGTGGGTTCAAACTAGGGAATAGACAATATAATATATCCAACATGACCCATAGGAGTTCTGACTATAATAGCATATCAGGGCCCAACATATTTTAATATTCCAACGGTAGGGTTCTACTAATATGAACAGACATAATATTCCAACACTGACCCGGTGAAGTTCTACTAACGAGGGAATCATAATATATCCAACATGGACCCAGTGGGTTTACATAATATATCCAACATGGACCTTTTATATCCATAAACAATATTAACTATATAATATATCCAAATAACCAAAACATATTTCTACAATAATATATCCAACATGGACCCAGTAGGGGTTCTGACTAGAGAATAACAATATATCCTCCTGGGTTAACTAGAAATAACAATAATATATCCAACATAACCCATAAAATTTCTTAAAAATATCCAACATGACCCAGTAGAAGTTAACAAAGTAATATATCCAACATAGACCCAGTAGGAAGTTCAACTAAAAATGAAACAATATCTCAACATGAAAGTGGGAGTTCTGACTAGGAATACATAATATATCCAACATGATTTCTATAAACATAATATATCACTGGACCGTGTTCTACAAATAATAATATCCAACATGACCCAGTGGAAGTTCTGACTAGAGAATATTATATCCAACATGGACCCATGGGTTCTTTAATATACCCTATATTTCAAACTTATCTTCTATAACATAATATATCCAACATGACCAAGTGGGGTTCTGACTAGGAAGGGAATAACAAGTAATATATCCAACATGGACCCAGTTTCCCATCATAATATATCCAACATCCAGTGGGGATTCTCTATATTCCCCCTTTATATATATCAACATGACCCAGTGGGGTTTCTGACATACCAATAATATATCCAACATAGGACCCAGTGGGGGTTCTGACTAAGATAGTAATTATCCAACATGAACCCAATGGGTTCTCAATAAATAACATAATATTCCAACATACCCATTTTTCAATATAGCCAACATGACCATTGGGTTCTATAACACCAATATATCAACATGAACCCCAGTAGGGGTTCCCAATAAGATTATATATATCCAACATACCCAGTGTTAATATATCCAACATGGGTGGGTTCTAATACAACTACATGTTTCATACCATATCCAACATACCAGTGGATTCTTCCGGAATTCTTTCATAATATATCACTGACCCATGGTTCCACTGAGATCTAATATATCCAACATGGCCAGTGGGGATTCTGACTAAACAATATTCCATGACCATTTTCACTTTTCTACCATTTATTCCACTGTTACTTATATTCCACATGCAGTGTTCTACTATAATATATTAATATATCCAACATGACCAAATTCTAATACATAACCTATATCCTTATATATCCAACACATGGACCCAGTGAGGAAGTTCTGACAAAAATAATATATCCACATGGACCCAGTGAGGTTCTGACAGTAGAGAATAACAGTAATATCTCAACAGGACCCAGTGAGGTTCTACTATAACTTATTATCCAACATGACCCGATGGGGTTCTGACTAGGTATAACTATTTCCGCATCAATAGAAATTCTACAGATTAAATTTCAACATATCCCCAGTGGGGTTCTGACAGAATATAATATATCCAACATGACCCAGTGAGGGTTACTTTTATCTTTATCTGGTTCTTATTTTTATTCACATACCCAGTTTCTGTGTATTATCACATAAGTGGGGATTCTACATAAATATCCAACATATCAGAGTTTCATATATATCCACATCTGGGATTCTATTTTTATATATTTTATTTATCCCAACATGACCCTAATATATCCAACATGCGTGTTCTACTTATAATATTCCAACATGGTGGTTCTCAATTTCTTATTCCATATTCACATACCTTTTCCCATAATTATCCAACACTACAGTTTCTCATAATATATCCAACATGACCCAAGTGGGAGGTTCGCTAGGATAACATAATATATCCAACATGACCCAGTGGTTCTACCCATGCCCTTTTCTTCTAGTTTTTATATTCCTATATAATAATATAACCACATACCCAGTGGGGGTTCTACTAGGAATAACGTAATATATCCAACATGACAGTGGTTAATATATCCAACATAACCCAGTATTCCCCACAATTATATCAACATAGACCCAGTGGGAGTTCTTCATAATATATCAAAATGATATTCCATTTCTCAACATGACCCAGTGGGGTTCTACTAGGATACATAATATATCCAACATACCAAGTGGGGGGATTCTGACTAGAATAGTGCGGTAATATACTCAACATGACCCAGTGGGGTTCTGATTTATTTCTTTTTTTTTATCCACTCCCTGGATTCTATAGAATACTATTTCCACATCCCTGTTCTGACAGTTACGTATTATTCTCAACATACCCAGTGGGGATTCTGACTAGAATACTATATATCAACATGACCAGTGTTCTACTTATTTCTTCTATTCCACATACCGTGTTCTGCTAGGGGATCACATAATATATCACATTCCCAGTGGGATCTTTTATATTGTTTTATATCAACATGACCCAGTGGGGATTCTACTGGGATTGTTAATATATCACATGACCAGTGGGTTCTTTTTCCAACATGGACCCAGTGGGGGTTTATAGGAATCTATATATCCAACATGACCCAGTGGTTCTTTAATATCTCCAACATGATGTTCTACATAATATGTCCAACATGGACCCAGTGGGGGTTCTGACTGGGAATCACTAATATATCCACAGTGCCGGTGGGGGTTCTACTAAATATATATTCATACCTGTTAATACCCAGTGGGGGTTCTGACAATAAAATATCAACATGACCCATCTCATATATATCCATACCAGTGGGGTCTAAAATACGTTTATCCACATCCAGTGTTCTACTTAATTCCCTAGTGGGGATTTTATTTCCAATATCCAACATACCTTTCTCATTCCATGGACCCAGTGGGGGTTCTACTATATACATAACTATATCCAACATGACCCAGTGGGTTCTAATATTATCGACTAATATATGCCAACATGACCCAGTGGGTTCTGCTAGAATAGACAGTAATATATCCAACACTGACCCAGTGGAGTTCTGACTAGGGATCATAATATATCCAACATGAGTGATTCTACTATATATCCAACATGACCCAGTGGGGGTTCTCTACCCTTTTTTTCATTTATCCAACATACCCAGTGGGGTTCTGACTAGATAACATATATACCCAACACTGACCCAGTGGGGATTCTAATTTCCTGGGGTTCTTGTCTTATCCAACATGGACCAGTGGTTTTGATAACTAATATATACCCCAGTTTATTTCTCATTTCATTTTCACTGATGTTTTTTCCACTGTGTTTACTAGTTCTATATCAACATGGACCCAGTGGGGTTCTGACTGGGATTTATATCCAACATGGACCTTTTTACCCAATGGGATTCTATTTCCCAACATGACCCGTGAGAGTGCTACTAACTATATCAACATATTATTCTATTCATTTCTATTTATCCACATTGGTTCTGTCATATTTGTGGTTTGTCACTCCGTGTTTCTATATATCCACATGTTCTACTGTTATGGGGTTCTAGAATCATAATATCTCAACATCGGGGTTTATTCCCGTGGGGTTTTACATACCCGGGTTCTATATACATAATATATCCAACATCTGGCGTTATTCCAACTACCCAGTGAGAGAGTTCTACAGTATATATCCTTTCATCCATTTCATTACCCAGTGGTTCTACTAAATTTTTATCCTGGCCCTGTTCTACTTTTACATCAGTCTTATATCAACATACCGTGGGTTCTCTGTTTTTATCCAACATGACCCAGTGGGGTTCTATTTATCTACGTGGGTTCTGACTGGGAATTTATATCCAACTGACGTGGGGTTCTATTTTTTTTAATATATCCAACATGACCCAGTGGGGTTTCTACATATTATCCCATGGACCCAGATGGGGGGTTCTGACTAGTGGAATAACTATATATCCAACATGGACCCAGTGGGTTTTTTCATAATATATCCAACATGACCCAGTGGGGCTTCTACTATACTTTATCCCTACTTTCTATAATTATTCATGAGGTTGTTAATTATCCAACATGACTGGGTTCTTTTATATCCCACTACCCTGGGTTTAATATCCACATGTTTGTGAATGACAGTAATATTCATGACATGGGTTCTGACAATACATATATCCAACATACCTTTAATTACCATGTTCTTTTCTTCCAACATTGACCCAGTGGGGTTCTTAATATATCCAACATGGACCAAGTGGGGGTTCTGACTAAGGGAATAGACAGCAATATATTCAACATGGACCCAGTGGGGAGTTCTGACTAGGGGAATAGACAGTAATATATCCAACATGGACCCAGTGGGGGGTTCTAACGGTAATATATCCAACATGGACCCAGTGGGGGTTCTGACTAGGGAATAGACAGCAATATATCCAACATGGACCCAATGGGGAGTTCTGACTGGAATTATTTTATATATCCATACCCAGTGGGGTTCTTGTGTCTTTTATAATATATCCAACATGACCCAGTGGGGGTATATATATCCAACATACCCAGTGGGGTTCTGACTAGGAAAATATATCCATGACCCTGTGTTCTTTATTATCCAACATATTCCAAAATATGGACCCAGTGGGGTTCTGACAGTAATATATCCAACATGGACCAAGTGGGGTTCTGACTAAGGGAATAGATAGTACAGCATTCAACATGGACCCAGTGGGGAGTTCTGACTAGGGGATAGACAGTAATATATCCAACATGGACCCAGTGGGGGGTTCTAACCCAACATGGACCCAGTGGGGTCTAATATCCAACATGGACCCAGTGGGGGTTCTGACTAGGAATAGACATAATATATCCAAACGGACGAAAAGAAACATGGACCCAGTAGGGGTTCTCTGGACAGAATATATCAACATGGACCCAGTGGTTCTGACTAGGGAATACAGACAATATATCCAACATGGACCCAGTGGGGGTTCTGACTAGGGGAATAGACAGTAATATATCCAACATGGACCCAGTGGGGTTCTGACTAGGGAATAGACAGTAATATATCCAACATGGACCCAGTGGGGGTTCTTACAACAGTAACATATCCAACATGGACCCAGTGGGGTTCTGACGAATGTAATATATCCAACATGGACCCAGTGGGGGTTCTGACTAAGGGAATAGACAGATATATCCAACATGGACCCTGTGGAGGTTCTGACTAGGTGAATACAGTAATATATCCAACATGGACCCAGTGGGGGTTCTGACTAGGAATAGTACAGTAATATATCCAACATGGACCCAGTGGGATTTCTGACTAGGGGAATAGACAGTAATATATCCAACATGGACCCAGGGTGGGGTTCTGACTAGGGGAATAGACAGTAATATATCCAACATGGACCCAGTGGGGGTTCTGACAGAATATATCAAATGGACCCAGTGGGGGTTCTGACTAGGGGAATAGACAGTAATATATCCAACATGGACCAAGTGGGGGTTCTGACTAGGGAAATATACAGTAATATATCCAACATGGACCCAGTGGGGTTCTGACTAGGGAATATACAGTAATATATCCAACATGGACCCAGTGGGGGTTCTGACTAGGGAATAGACAGTAATATATCCAACATGGACCCAGTGGGGGTTCTGACTAGGGAATAGACAGTAATATATCCAACATGGACCCAGTGGGGGTTCTGACAGTAATATATCAACATGGACCAGTGGGGGTTCTGACTAGGGAAATACAGTAATATATCCAACATGGACCTGGGGGTTCTGACTAGGGAATAGACAGTAATATATCCAACATGGACCCAGTGGGGTTCACTAGAATCAGTAATATATCCAACATGGACCCAGTGGGGGTTCTGACTAGGGAATAGACAGTAATATATCCAACATGGACCCAGTGGGGTTCTGACATAAGACAGTAATATATCCAACATGGACCCAGTGGGGTTCTGACAGTAATATATCCAACATGGACCAGTGGGGTTCTGACTAGGGGAATAGACAGTAATATATCCAACATGGACCCAGTGGGGGTTCTGACTAGGGAATAGACAGTAATATATCCAACATGGACCCAGTGGGGAGTTCTGACAGTAATATATCCAAATACCCAGTGGGGTTCTGACTAGGAATAGACAGTAATATATCCAACATGGACCAGTGGGGGTTCTGACAGAATAACGTATATATCAACATGGACCCAGTGGGGGTTCTGACTAGGAATAACAGTAATATATCCAACATGGACCCAGTGGGGTTCTGACTGGAATAGACAGTAATATCCAACATGGACCCAGTGGGGGTTCTGACAATTAAATATATCCAACATGGACCCAGTGGGGTTTCGTGACAGTAATATATTCAACATGGACCCAGTGGGGTTCTGACTAAGGAATAGACAGTAATATATCCAACATACCCAGTGGGTTCTGACTAGGGGAATAGACAGTAATATATCCAACATGGACCCAGTGGGGGTTCTGACTAGGGTAATAGACAAGTAATATATCCAACATGGACCCAGTGGGGACAGTAATATATCCAACATGGACCCAGTGGGGTTCTGACAGTAATTATCAACATGGACCCAGTGGGGGTTCTGACTTAACAGTAATATATCCAACATGACCCAGTGGGGGTTCCACAGGGAACAGACGGTAATATATCCAACATGCACCCAGTGGGAGTTCTGACTCGGCAATAGACAGTAATATATCCAAACATGGACCCAGTGGGGAGTTCTGACTAGCAATAGACAGTAATATATCAACATGGACCCAGTGGGGTTTCTGAAGATCCAACATCCCAGTGGGGTTCTGACAGTACAGACTATATCCAACATGGACCCAGTGGAGTTCTGACTAGGATAACGTAATATCCGACCGTTGACTGGACAGTAATATATCCAACATGGACCCAGTGGGGGGTTCTGACCACGAGTAATATATCCAACATGGACCCAGTGGGGTTCTGACAGTAATATATCCAACATGGACCCAGTGGGGGTTCTGACTATAGACAGTAATATATCCAACATGGACCCAGTGATTCTGGACAGTAATATATCCAACATGGACCCAGTGGGGGTTCTGACTGCCAACATGGAAAATCAGAATATATCAACATGGACCCAGTGGGATTCTGACTAGGGGAATAGACAGTAATATATCCAACATGGACCCAGTGGGGGTTCTGAATGTAATATCCAACATGGACCCGTGGGGGGTTCTGACTGGGGAATAGACAGTAATATATCAACATGGACCCAGTGGGGAGTTCTGACTAGGAATAGACAGTAATATATCCAACATGGACCCAGTGGTTCTGCAGTAATTTCCAAAGACCCAGTAGGGTTCTGACTAGGGGAATAGACAGTAATATATCCAACATGGACACAGTGGGGTTCCTGACTAGGGGTATAGACAGTAATATATCCAACATGACACGTGGGGGGTTCTGACTAGTCAATAGACAGTAATATATCCAACATGGACCCAGTGGGGGTTCTGACAGTAATATATCCAACATGGACCCAGTGGTTCTGATAACATATCAACATGACCAGTGGGGTTCTGACAGTAATATATCAACCAGTTCTGACTAAGGAATAGACAGTAATATTCCAACATGGACCCAGTGGGAGTTCTGACTAGTTGAACTAGACAGTAATATATCCAACATGGACCCAGTGGGGGTTCTGATTGGAATAGACAGTAATATATCCAACATGGACCCAGTGGGAGTTCTGACTGGGGAATAGACAGTAATATATCAACATGGACCCAGTGGGGGTTCTGACTAGGGGAATAGACAGTAATATATCCCATGGACCCAGTGGGGTTCTGACAGTAAATCATTCAAAATGGACCCAGTGGGGGTTCTGACTAGGGGAATAGACAGTAATATATCCAACATGGACCCAGTGGGGTTCTGACTAGAATAATATACCAACATGGACCCAGTGGGTTTCTGACAGTAATATATCCAACATGGACCCAGTGGGGTTCTTACAGTAATATATCCAACATGGACCAAGTGGGGTTCTCATAGGAATAAGACAGTAATATATCCAACATGAACCCAGTGGGAGTTCTGAACTAGGAATAGACAGTAATATATCAACATGGACCCAGTGGGGGTTCTGACAGTAATATATCCAACATGGACCCAGTGGGAGTTCTGACTTTATTATCCAACATGACCCAGTGGGGGTTCTGACTAGGAAGACAGTAATATATCCAACATGGACCCAGTGGGGTTCTGACAGTAATATATCCAACATGGACCCAGTGAGTTCTGACAGTAATATATTCAACATGGACCCAGTGGGGTTCTGACAGTAATATATCCAACATGGACCCAGGGGTTCTGACTAAGGGAATAGACAGTAATATATCCAACATGGACCCAGTGGGAGTTCTGACTAGGGGAATAGACAGTAATATATCCAACATGACCCAGTGGGTTCTGACTAGGTAATAGACAGTAATATATCCAACATGGACCCAGTGGGGGTTCTGACAGTAATATACAACATGGACCCAGTGGGGGTTCCTGACAGTAATATATCCAACATGGACCCAGTGGGGTTCTGACTAAGGGAATAGACAGTAATATATCCAACATGGACCCAGTGGGAGTTCTGACTGGGGAATAGACAGTAATATATCCAACATGACCCAGTGGGGTTCTGACTAGGGGATAGTATAATATATCAACATGGACCAGTGGGTTCTGACGGGGAGTAATATATCCAACATGGACCCAGTGGGGTTCTGACTAGGGAATAGACAGTAATATACCCAACATGGACCCAGTGGGGATTCTGACAGTAATATATCCAACATGGACCCAGTGGGGTTTCTGACTAAGGGAATAGACAGTAATATATCCAACATGGACCCAGTGGGAGTTCTCCGACTAGGGCAATACGGTAATATATCCAACATGGACCCAGTGGGTGAATGTAATATATCAACATGGACCCAGTGGGGTTCTGACCCGAGAATAGACAGTAATATATCCAACATGGACCCAGTGGGGGTTCTGAATAGAGGAATAGACAGTAATATATCCAACATGGACCCAGTGGGGGTTCTGACAGTAATATATCCAACATGGACCCAGTAGGGGGTTCTGACTAGAGAATAGACAGTAATATATCCAACATGGACACAGTGGGGTTCTGACTAGGGTATAGACAGTAATATATCCAACATGGACCCAGTGGGGGTTCTGACTGTCAATAGACAGTAATATATCCAACATGGACCCAGTGGGGTTCTGACTTGGGAATAGACAGTAATATATCCACATGGACCCAGTGGGGTTCTGACGTGACAGTAATATATCCAACATGGACCCAGTGGGGGTTCTGACTAAGGAATAACAGTAATATATCAACATGGACCAGTGGGTTCTGACTAGGGAATAGACGTAATATACCCAACATGGACCCAGTGGGTTCTCAGTAATATATCCAACATGGACCAGTGGGGGTTCTCGACTAGGGGAATAGACATAATATATCACATGAGGTTCTGAACAGTAATATATCAACAAGGACCCAGGGGGATTCTGACAGAATATATCCAACATGGACCCAGTAGGGGTTCTGACTAGGGAATAGACAGTAATATATCCAACATGGACACAGTGGGGGGTTCTGACTAGTATAGACAGTAATATATCCAACATGGACCCAGTGGGGGTTCTGACTAGGTCAATAGACAGTAATATATCAACATGGACCCAGTGGGGTTCTGGACTAGAGAATAGACAGTAATATATCCAACATGGACCCAGTGGGTTCTGACAGTAACATATCCAACATGGACCCAGTGGGGGTTCTGACAAGTAATATATCCAACATGGACCCAGTGGGGGTTCTGACTAAGGGAATAGACAGTAATATATCCAACATGGACCCAGTGGGAGTTCTGACTATGTGAATAGACAGTAATATATCCAACATGGACCCAGTGGGGGTTCTGACTAATGGAATAGACAGTAATATATCCAACATGGACCCAGTGGGGGTTCTGACAGTAATATATACAAAATGGACCCAGTGGGGGTTCTGACTAGGGGAATAGAGAGTAATATATCCAACATGGACCCAGTGGGGGTTCTGACTAGGGGAATAGACAGTAATATACCCAACATGGACCCATTGGGGATTCTGACAGTAATATATCCAACATGGACCCATTGGGGGTTCTGACTAGGGGAATAGACAGTAATATATCCAACATGGACCCAGTGGGGGTTCTGACTAGGGGAATAGACAGTAATATATCCAACATGGACCCAGTGGGGGTTCTGACAGTAATATATCCAAAATGGACCCAGTGGGAGTTCTTGACTAGGGAATATACAGTAATATATCCAACATGGACCCAGTGGGGGTTCTGACTAGGGAATATACAGTAATATATCCAACATGGACCCAGTGGGGTTCTGACTAGGGAATAGACAGTAATATATCCAACATGGACCCAGTGGGGGTTCTGACTAGGGGAATAGACAGTAATATATCCAACATGGACCCAGTGGGGGGTCTGACAGTAATATATCCCAACATGGACCCAGTGGGGGTTCTGACTAGGGAATAGACAGTAATATATCCAACATGGACCCAGTGGGGGGTTCACTGGGGGAATAGACAGTAATATATCCAACATGGACCCAGTGGGGTTCTGACAGTAATATATCCAAAATGGACCCAGTGGGGTTCTGACTAGGGAATAGACAGTAATATATCCAACATGGACCCAGTGGGGAGTTCTGACTAGGGAATAGACAGTAATATATCCAACATGGACCCAGTGGGAATTCTGACAGTAATATATCCAACATGGACCCAGTGGGGGTTCTGACTAGGGGAATAGACAGTAATATATCCAACATGGACCAAGTGGGGGGTTCTGACTAGGGGAATATACAGTAATATATCCAACATGGACCCAGTGGGGGTTCTGACTAGGGGAATATACGGTAATATATCCAACATGGACCCAGTGGGGGTTCTGACTAGGGAATAGACAGTAATATATCCAACATGGACCCAGTGGGGATTCTGACTAGGGAATAGACAGTAATATATCCAACATGGACCCAGTGGGGGTTCTGACAGTAATATATCCAACATGGACCCAGTGGGGGTTCTGACTAGGGAATAGACAGTAATATATCCAACATGGACCCAGTGGGGGTTCTGACTAGGGAATAGACAGTAATATATCCAACATGGACCCAGTGGGGTTCTGACTAGGGGTATAGACAGTAATATATCCAACATGGAATCAGTGGGGTTCTGACTAGGGGAATAGACAGCAATATATCCAACATGGACCCAGTGGGGGTTCTGACTGGGGAATAGACAGTAATATATCCAACATGGACCCAGTTGGGGTTCTGACAGTAATATATCCAACATGGACACAGTGGGGGTTCTGATAGTAATATATCCAACATGGACACAGTGAGGATTCTGACTAGTGGAATAGACAGTAATATATCCAACATGGACCCAGTGGGGGTTCTGACTAAGGGAATAGACAGTAATATATCCAACATGGACCCAGTGGGAGTTCTGACTAGGGAATAGACAGTAATATATCCAACATGGACCCAGTGGGGGTTCTGACTAGGGGAATAGACAGTAATATATCAACATGGACCCAGTGGGGTTCTGACAGTAATATATCCAAAAATGGACCCAGTGGGGTTCTGACTAGGGAATAGACAGTAATATATCCAACATGGACCAAGTGGGGGTTCTGACTAGGGGAATATACAGTAATATATCCAACATGGACCCAGTGGGGGTTCTGACTAGGGAATATACAGTAATATATCCAACATGGACCCAGTGGGGTTTCTGACTGGGGGAATAGACAGTAATATATCCAACATGGACCCAGTGGGGGTTCTGAATAGGGGAATAGACAGTAATATATCCAACATGGACCCAGTGGGGTTCTGACAGTAATATATCCAACATGGACCCAGTGGGGGTTCTGACTAGGGGAATATACAGTAATATATCCAACATGGACCCAGTGGGGGGTTCTGACTAGGGGAATAGACAGTAATATATCCAACATGGACCCAGTGGAGGTTCTGACTAGGGGAATAGACAGTAATATATCCAACATGGACCCAGTGGGGGTTCTGACTAGGGGAATAGACAGTAATATATCCAACATGGACCCAGTGGGGGTTCTGACAGTAATATATCAACATGGACCCAGTGGGGGTTCTGACTAGGGAATAGACAGTAATATATCCAACATGGACCCAGTGGGGGTTCTGACAGTAATATATACAAAATGGACCCAGTGGGGGTTCTGACTAGGGGAATAGAGAGTAATATATCCAACATGGACCCAGTGGGGGTTCTGACTAGGGGAATAGACAGTAATATACTCAACATGGACCCAGTGGGGATTCTGACAGTAATATATCCAACATGGACCCAGTGGGGGTTCTGACTAAGGAATAGACAGTAATATATCCAACATGGACCCAGTGGGGTTCTGACAGTAAAATATCCAACATGGACCCAGTGGGGGTTCTGACAGTAATATATCCAACATGGACCCAGTGGGGGTTCTGACTAAGGGAATAGACAGTAATATATCCAACATGGACCCAGTGGGAGTTCTGACTAGGGGAATAGACAGTAATATATCCAACATGGACCCAGTGGGGGTTCTGACTAGGGGAATAGACAGTAATATATCCAACATGGACCCAGTGGGGGTTCTGACAGTAATATATCCAAAATGGACCCAGTGGGGTTCTGACTAGGGGAATAGACAGTAATATATCCTACTGGACCCAGTGGGGGTTCTGACTAGGGAATAGACAGTAATATACCCAACATGGACCCAGTGGGGATTCTGACAGTAATATATCCAACATGGACCCAGTGGGGTTCTGACAGTAATATATCCAACATGGACCCAGTGGGGGTTCTGACTAGGGGAATAGACAGTAATATATCCAACATGGACCAAGTGGGGGTTCTGACTAGGGGAATATACAGTAATATATCCAACATGGACCCAGTGGGGGGTTCTGACTAGGGGAATATACAGTAATATATCCAACATGGACCCAGTGGGGTTTCTGACTAGGGAATAGACAGTAATATATCAACATGGACCCAGTGGGGATTCTGACTAGGGGAATAGAGCAGTAATATATTCAACATGGACCCAGTGGGGTTCTGACAGTAATATATCCAACATGGACCCAGTGGGGGGTTCTGACTAGGGAATAGACAGTAATATATCCAACATGGACCCAGTGGGGGTTCTGACTAGGGGAATAGACAGTAATATATCAACATGGACCCAGTGGGGGTTCTGACTAGGGTATAGACAGTAATATATCCAACATGGAATCAGTGGGGGTTCTGACTAGGGAATAGACAGTAATATATCAACATGGACCCAGTGGGGTTCTGACTAGGGAATAGACAGTAATATATCCAACATGGACCCAGTTGGGGTTCTGACAGTAATATATCCAACATGGACACAGTGGGGTTCTGATAGTAATATATCCAACATGGACACAGTGAGGATTCTGACTAGTGGAATAGACAGTAATATATCCAACATGGACCCAGTGGGGTTCTGACTAAGGGAATAGACAGTAATATATCCAACATGGACCCAGTGGGAGTTCTGACTAGGGGAATAGACAGTAATATATCCAACATGGACCCAGTGGGGGTTCTGACTAGGGGAATAGACAGTAATATATCCAACATGGACCCAGTGGGGGTTCTGACAGTAATATATCCAAAATGGACCCAGTGGGGGTTCTGACTAGGGGAATAGACAGTAATATATCCAACATGGACCAAGTGGGGTTCTGACTAGGGAATATACAGTAATATATCCAACATGGACCCAGTGGGGGTTCTGACTAGGGAATATACAGTAATATATCCAACATGGACCCAGTGGGGTTTCTGACTAGGGAATAGACAGTAATATATCCAACATGGACCCAGTGGGGGTTCTGAATAGGGGAATAGACAGTAATATATCCAACATGGACCCAGTGGGGGTTCTGACAGTAATATATCCAACATGGACCCAGTGGGGGTTCTGACTAGGGGAATATACAGTAATATATCCAACATGGACCCAGTGGGGGTTCTGACTAGGGAATAGACAGTAATATATCCAACATGGACCCAGTGGGGGTTCTGACTAGGGGAATAGACAGTAATATATCCAACATGGACCCAGTGGGGGTTCTGACTAGGGAATAGACAGTAATATATCCAACATGGACCCAGTGGGGGTTTTCTGACAGTAATATATCCAACATGGACCCGTGGGGGTTCTGACTAGGGGAATAGAGAGTAATATATTCAACATGGACCCAGTGGGGTTCTGACAGTAATATATACAAAATGGACCCAGTGGGGGTTCTGACTAGGGAATAGAGAGTAATATATCCAACATGGACCCAGTGGGGGTTCTGACTAGGGGAATAGACAGTAATATACTCAACATGGACCGCAGTGGGGATTCTGACAGTAATATATCCAACATGGACCCAGTGGGGTTCTGACTAGGGAATAGACAGTAATATATCCAACATGGACCCAGTGGGGGGTTCTGACAGTAAAATATCCAACATGGACCCAGTGGGGGTTCTGACAGTAATATATCCAACATGGACCCAGTGGGGGTTCTGACTAAGGGAATAGACAGTAATATATCCAACATGGACCCAGTGGGAGTTCTGACTAGGGGAATAGACAGTAATATATCCAACATGGACCCAGTGGGGGGTTCTGACTAGGGGAATAGACAGTAATATATCCAACATGGACCCAGTGGGGGTTCTGACAGTAATATATCCAAAATGGACCCAGTGGGGGTTCTGACTAGGGGAATAGACAGTAATATATCCTATGGACCCAGTGGGATTCTGACTAGGGAATAGACAGTAATATACCCAACATGGACCCAGTGGGGATTCTGACAGTAATATATCCAACATGGACCCAGTGGGGGTTCTGACAGTAATATACCCAACATGGACCAAGTGGGGGTTCTGACTAAGGAATAGACAGTAATATATCCAACATGGACCCAGTGGGAGTTCTGACTAGAGGAATAGACAGTAATATATCCAACATGGACCCAGTGGGGGGTTCTGACAGTAATATATCCAACATGGACCCAGTAGGGGGTTCTGACTAGGGGAATAGACAGTAATACATGCAACATGGACCCAGTGGGGGTTCTGACTAGGGGTATAGACAGTAATATATCCAACATGGACCCAGTGGGGGGTTCTGACTAGGGAATAGACAGTAATATATCCAACATGGACCCAGTGGGGGTTCTGACAGTAATATATCCAACATGGACCCAGTTGGGGTTCTGACAGTAATATATCCAACATGGACCCAGTGGGGGTTCTGACAGTAATATATCCAACATGGACCCAGTGGGGGTTCTGACTAAGGAATAGACAGTAATATATCCAACATGGACCCAGTGGGAGTTCTGACTAGGGAATAGACAGTAATATATCCAACATAGACCCAGTGGGGGTTCTGACAGTAATATATCAACATGGACCCAGTGGGGTTTCTGACAGTAATATATCCAACATGGACCCAGTGGGGGGTTCTGACTAAGGAATAGACAGTAATATATCCAACATGGACCCAGTGGGAGTTCTGACTAGGGAATAGACAGTAATATATCCAACATGGACCCAGTGGGGGTTCTGACTAGGGGAATAGACAGTAATATATCCAACATGGACCCAGTGGGGTTTCTGACTAGGGGAATAGACAGTAATATATCCAACATGGACCCAGTGGGGGTTCTGACAGTAATATATCCAAAAATGGACCCAGTGGGGTTCTGACTAGGGGAATAGACAGTAATATACCCAACATGGACCCAGTGGGGATTCTGACAGTAATATATCCAACATGGACCCAGTGGGGGTTCTGACAGTAATATATCCAACATGGACCAAGTGGGGGTTCTGACTAAGGAATAGACAGTAATATATCCAACATGGACCCAGTGGGAGTTCTGACTAGGGGAATAGACAGTAATATATCCAACATGGACCCAGTGGGGGTTCTGAATGTAATATATCCAACATGGACCCAGTGGGGGGGTTCTGACTAGGGGAATAGACAGTAATATATCCAACATGGACCCAGTGGGGGTTCTGACTAGAGGAATAGACAGTAATATATCCAACATGGACCCAGTGGGGTTCTGACAGTAATATATCCAACATGGACCCAGTAGGGGTTCTGACTAGGGAATAGACAGTAATATATCCAACATGGACACAGTGGGGGTTCTGACTAGGGGTATAGACAGTAATATATCCAACATGGACCCAGTGGGGAGTTCTGACTAGGTCAATAGACAGTAATATATCCAACATGGACCCAGTGGGGGTTCTGACTAGGGGAATAGACAGTAATATATCCAACATGGACCCAGTGGGGTTCTGACAGTAACATATCCAACATGGACCCAGTGGGGTTCTGACAGTAATATATCCAACATGGACCCAGTGGGGGGGTTCTGACTAAGGGAATAGACAGTAATATATCCAACATGGACCCAGTGGGAGTTCTGACTAGGTGAATAGACAGTAATATATCCAACATGGACCCAGTGGGGGTTCTGACTAGGGGAATAGACAGTAATATATCCAACATGGACCCAGTGGGGTTCTGACAGTAATATATACAAAATGGACCCAGTGGGGGTTCTGACTAGGGAATAGAGAGTAATATATCCAACATGGACCCAGTGGGGGTTCTGACTAGGGAATAGACAGTAATATACCCAACATGGACCCAGTGGGGATTCTGACAGTAATATATCCAACATGGACCCAGTGGGGGTTCTGACTAGGGAATAGACAGTAATATATCCAACATGGACCCAGTGGGGTTTCTGACTAGGGGAATAGACAGTAATATATCCAACATGGACCCAGTGGGGGTTCTGACAGCAATATATCAAAATGGACCCAGTGGGTGTTCTGACTAGGGGAATATACAGTAATATATCCAACATGGACCCAGTGGGGGTTCTGACTAGGGGAATATACAGTAATATATCCAACATGGACCCAGTGGGGGTTCTGACTAGGGAATAGACAGTAATATATCCAACATGGACCCAGTGGGGGTTCTGACTAGGGGAATAGACAGTAATATATCCAACATGGACCCAGTGGGGGTCTGACAGTAATATATCCAACATGGACCCAGTGGGGTTCTGACTAGGGGAATAGACAGTAATATATCCAACATGGACCCAGTGGGGGTTCTGACTGGGGGAATAGACAGTAATATATCCAACATGGACCCAGTGGGGGTTCTGACAGTAATATATCCAAAATGGACCCAGTGGGGGTTCTGACTAGGGGAATAGACAGTAATATATCCAACATGGACCCAGTGGGGGGTTCTGACTAGGGAATAGACAGTAATATATCCAACATGGACCCAGTGGGGGTTCTGACAGTAATATATCCAAAATGGACCCAGTGGGGGTTCTGACTAGGGGAATAGACAGTAATATATCCAACATGGACCCAGTGGGGGTTCTGACTAGGGGAATAGACAGTAATATATCCAACATGGACCAAGTGGGGGTTCTGACTAGGGAATATACAGTAATATATCCAACATGGACCCAGTGGGGGGTTCTGACTAGGGGAATATACAGTAATATATCCAACATGGACCCAGTGGGGTTCTGACTAGGGGAATAGACAGTAATATATCCAACATGGACCTGGTGGGGATTCTGACTAGGGAATAGACAGTAATATATCCAACATGGACCCAGTGGGGGGTTCTGACAGTAATATATCCAACATGGACCCAGTGGGGGTTCTGACTAGGGAATAGACAGTAATATATCCAACATGGACCCAGTGGGGGTTCTGACTAGGGGAATAGACAGTAATATATCCAACATGGACCCAGTGGGGGTTCTGACTAGGGGTATAGACAGTAATATATCCAACATGGAATCAGTGGGGGTTCTGACTAGGGAATAGACAGTAATATATCCAACATGGACCCAGTGGGGGTTCTGACTAGGGGAATAGACAGTAATATATCCAACATGGACCCAGTTGGGGTTCTGACAGTAATATATCCAACATGGACACAGTGGGGGTTCTGATAGTAATATATCCAACATGGACACAGTGAGGATTCTGACTAGTGGAATAGACAGTAATATATCCAACATGGACCCAGTGGGGGTTCTGACTAAGGGAATAGACAGTAATATATCCAACATGGACCCAGTGGGAGTTCTGACTAGGGGAATAGACAGTAATATATCCAACATGGACCCAGTGGGGGTTCTGACTAGGGGAATAGACAGTAATATATCCAACATGGACCAAGTGGGGGGTTCTGACTAGGGGAATATACAGTAATATATCCAACATGGACCCAGTGGGGGTTCTGACTAGGGGAATATACAGTAATATATCCAACATGGACCCAGTGGGGGTTCTGACTAGGGGAATAGACAGTAATATATCCAACATGGACCCAGTGGGGATTCTGACTAGGGGAATAGACAGTAATATATCCAACATGGACCCAGTGGGGTTCTGACAGTAATATATCCAACATGGACCCAGTGGGGGTTCTGACTAGGGGAATAGACAGTAATATATCCAACATGGACCCAGTGGGGGTTCTGACTAGGGGAATAGACAGTAATATATCCAACATGGACCCAGTGGGGGTTCTGACAGTAATATATCCAAAATGGACCCAGTGGGGGTTCTGACTAGGGGAATAGACAGTAATATATCCAACATGGACCCAGTGGGGGTTCTGACTAGGGGAATAGACAGTAATATATCCAACATGGACCCAGTGGGGGTTCTGACTAGGGGTATAGACAGTAATATATCCAACATGGAATCAGTGGGGGTTCTGACTAGGGGAATAGACAGTAATATATCCAACATGGACCCAGTGGGGGTTCTGACTAGGGGAATAGACAGTAATATATCCAACATGGACCCAGTTGGGGTTCTGACAGTAATATATCCAACATGGACACAGTGGGGGTTCTGATAGTAATATATCCAACATGGACACAGTGAGGATTCTGACTAGTGGAATAGACAGTAATATATCCAACATGGACCCAGTGGGGGTTCTGACTAAGGAATAGACAGTAATATATCCAACATGGACCCAGTGGGAGTTCTGACTAGGGGAATAGACAGTAATATATCCAACATGGACCCAGTGGGGGTTCTGACTAGGGGAATAGACAGTAATATATCCAACATGGACCAAGTGGGGGTTCTGACTAGGGGAATATACAGTAATATATCCAACATGGACCCAGTGGGGGTTCTGACTAGGGGAATATACAGTAATATATCAACATGGACCCAGTGGGGGTTCTGACTAGGGGAATAGACAGTAATATATCCAACATGGACCCAGTGGGGATTCTGACTAGGGGAATAGACAGTAATATATCCAACATGGACCCAGTGGGGGGTTCTGACAGCAATATATCCAACATGGACCCAGTGGGGGTTCTGACTAGGGGAATAGACAGTAATATATCCAACATGGACCCAGTGGGGGGTTCTGACTAGGGGAATAGACAGTAATATATCCAACATGGACCCAGTGGGGGTTCTGACTAGGGGTATAGACAGTAATATATCAACATGGAATCAGTGGGGGTTCTGACTAGGGGAATAGACAGTAATATATCCAACACTGGACCCAGTGGGGGTTCTGACTAGGGGTATAGACAGTAATATATCCAACATGGAATCAGTGGGGGTTCTGACTAGGGGAATAGACAGTAATATATCCAACATGGACCCAGTGGGGGTTCTGACTAGGGGAATAGACAGTAATATATCCAACATGGACCCAGTTGGGGTTCTGACAGTAATATATCCAACATGGACACAGTGGGGGTTCTGATAGTAATATATCCAACATGGACACAGTGAGGATTCTGACTAGTGGAATAGACAGTAATATATCCAACATGGACCCAGTGGGGGTTCTGACTAAGGGAATAGACAGTAATATATCAACATGGACCCAGTGGGAGTTCTGACTAGGGGAATAGACAGTAATATATCCAACATGGACCCAGTGGGGTTCTGACTAGGGAATAGACAGTAATATATCCAACATGGACCCAGTGGGGTTCTGACAGTAATATATCCAAAATGGACCCAGTGGGGTTCTGACTAGGGAATAGACAGTAATATATCCAACATGGACCAAGTGGGGGTTCTGACTAGGGAATATACAGTAATATATCCAACATGGACCCAGTGGGGGTTCTGACTAGGGGAATATACAGTAATATATCCAACATGGACCCAGTGGGGTTTCTGACTAGGGGAATAGACAGTAATATATCCAACATGGACCCAGTGGGGTTCTGAATAGGGGAATAGACAGTAATATATCCAACATGGACCCAGTGGGGGTTCTGACAGTAATATATCCAACATGGACCCAGTGGGGGTTCTGACTAGGGGAATATACAGTAATATATCCAACATGGACCCAGTGGGGGGTTCTGACTAGGGGAATAGACAGTAATATATCCAACATGGACCCAGTGGGGGTTCTGACTAGGGGAATAGACAGTAATATATCCAACATGGACCCAGTGGGGGGTTCTGACTAGGGGAATAGACAGTAATATATCCAACATGGACCCAGTGGGGGTTCTGACAGTAATATATCCAAAATGGACCCAGTGGGGGTTCTGACTAGGGGAATAGACAGTAATATATCCAACATGGACCCAGTGGGGGTTCTGACAGTAATATATCAAAATGGACCCAGTGGGGGTTCTGACTAGGGAATAGAGAGTAATATATCCAACATGGACCCAGTGGGGGTTCTGACTAGGGGAATAGACAGTAATATACCCAACATGGACCCAGTGGGGATTCTGACAGTAATATATCCAACATGGACCCAGTGGGGGTTCTGACTAGGGAATAGACAGTAATATATCCAACATGGACCCAGTGGGGGTTCTGACTAGGGGAATAGACAGTAATATATCCAACATGGACCCAGTGGGGGTTCTGACAGTAATATATCAAAATGGACCCAGTGGGGGGTTCTGACTAGGGGAATATACAGTAATATATCCAACATGGACCCAGTGGGGGTTCTGACTAGGGGAATATACAGTAATATATCCAACATGGACCCAGTGGGGGTTCTGACTAGGGAATAGACAGTAATATATCCAACATGGACCCAGTGGGGGTTCTGACTAGAGGAATAGACAGTAATATATCCAACATGGACCCAGTGGGGGTCTGACAGTAATATATCCAACATGGACCCAGTGGCGGTTCTGACTAGGGGAATAGACAGTAATATATCCAACATGGACCCAGTGGGGGTTCTGACTGGGGAATAGACAGTAATATATCCAACATGGACCCAGTGGGGTTCTGACAGTAATATATCCAAAATGGACCCAGTGGGGGTTCTGACTAGGCGAATAGACAGTAATATATCCAACATGGACCCAGTGGGGGTTCTGACTAGGGGAATAGACAGTAATATATCCAACATGGACCCAGTGGGGATTCTGACAGTAATATATCCAACATGGACCCAGTGGGGGTTCTGACTAGGGGAATAGACAGTAATATATCCAACATGGACACAGTGAGGATTCTGACTAGTGGAATAGACAGTAATATATCCAACATGGACCCAGTGGGGGTTCTGACTAAGGGAATAGACAGTAATATATCCAACATGGACCCAGTGGGAGTTCTGACTAGGGGAATAGACAGTAATATATCCAACATGGACCCAGTGGGGGTTCTGACTAGGGGAATAGACAGTAATATATCCAACATGGACCCAGTGGGGGTTCTGACAGTAATATATCCAAAATGGACCCAGTGGGGGTTCTGACTAGGGGAATAGACAGTAATATATCCAACATGGACCAAGTGGGGGTTCTGACTAGGGGAATATACAGTAATATATCCAACATGGACCCAGTGGGGGTTTCTGACTAGGGGAATATACAGTAATATATCCAACATGGACCCAGTGGGGTTTCTGACTAGGGAATAGACAGTAATATATCCAACATGGACCCAGTGGGGGTTCTGAATAGGGAATAGACAGTAATATATCCAACATGGACCCAGTGGGGGTTCTGACAGTAATATATCAACATGGACCCAGTGGGGGTTTCTGACTAGGGGAATATACAGTAATATATCCAACATGGACCCAGTGGGGGTTCTGACTAGGGGAATAGACAGTAATATATCCAACATGGACCCAGTGGGGGTTCTGACTAGGGAATAGACAGTAATATATCCAACATGGACCCAGTGGGGGTTCTGACTAGGGGAATAGACAGTAATATATCCAACATGGACCCAGTGGGGGTTCTGACAGTAATATATCCAAAATGGACCCAGTGGGGTTTCTGACTAGGGGAATAGACAGTAATATATTCAACATGGACCCAGTGGGGGTTCTGACAGTAATATATACAAAATGGACCCAGTGGGGGTTCTGACTAGGGGAATAGAGAGTAATATATCCAACATGGACCCAGTGGGGGTTCTGACTAGGGGAATAGACAGTAATATACCCAACATGGACCCAGTGGGGATTCTGACAGTAATATATCCAACATGGACCCAGTGGGGGGTTCTGACTAGGGAATAGACAGTAATATATCCAACATGGACCCAGTGGGGGGTTCTGACTAGGGGAATAGACAGTAATATATCCAACATGGACCCAGTGGGGGTTCTGACAGTAATATATCCAAAATGGACCCAGTGGGGGTTCTGACTAGGGGAATATACAGTAATATATCCAACATGGACCCAGTGGGGGTTCTGACTAGGGAATATACAGTAATATATCCAACATGGACCCAGTGGGGGGTTCTGACTAGGGGAATAGACAGTAATATATCCAACATGGACCCAGTGGGGGTTCTGACTAGAGGAATAGACAGTAATATATCCAACATGGACCCAGTGGGGGTCTGACAGTAATATATCCAACATGGACCCAGTGGCGGTTCTGACTAGGGGAATAGACAGTAATATATCCAACATGGACCCAGTGGGGGTTCTGACTGGGGGAATAGACAGTAATATATCCAACATGGACCCAGTGGGGGTTCTGACAGTAATATATCCAAAATGGACCCAGTGGGGGTTCTGACTAGGGGAATAGACAGTAATATATCCAACATGGACCCAGTGGGGGTTCTGACTAGGGGAATAGACAGTAATATATCCAACATGGACCCAGTGGGGATTCTGACAGCAATATATCCAACATGGACCCAGTGGGGGTTCTGACTAGGGGAATAGACAGTAATATATCCAACATGGACCAAGTGGGGGTTCTGACTAGGGGAATATACAGTAATATATCCAACATGGACCCAGTGGGGGTTCTGACTAGGGGAATATACAGTAATATATCCAACATGGACCCAGTGGGGGTTCTGACTAGGGGAATAGACAGTAATATATCCAACATGGACCCAGTGGGGATTCTGACTAGGGGAATAGACAGTAATATATCCAACATGGACCCAGTCGGGGGTTCTGACAGTAATATATCCAACATGGACCCAGTGGGGGTTCTGACTAGGGGAATAGACAGTAATATATCCAACATGGACCCAGTGGGGGTTCTGACTAGGGAATAGACAGTAATATATCCAACATGGACCCAGTGGGGTTCTGACTAGGAGTATAGACAGTAATATATCCAACATGGAATCAGTGGGGGTTCTGACTAGGGGAATAGACAGTAATATATCCAACATGGACCCAGTGGGGGTTCTGACTAGGGGAATAGACAGTAATATATCCAACATGGGTTCTGACTAGGGGTATAGACAGTAATATATCCAACATGGAATCAGTGGGGGTTCTGACTAGGGAATAGACAGTAATATATCCAACATGGACCCAGTGGGGGTTCTGACTAGGGGAATAGACAGTAATATATCCAACATGGACCCAGTTGGGGTTCTGACAGTAATATATCCAACATGGACACAGTGGGGGTTCTGATAGTAATATATCCAACATGGACACAGTGAGGATTCTGACTAGTGGAATAGACAGTAATATATCCAACATGGACCCAGTGGGGGTTCTGACTAAGGAATAGACAGTAATATATCCAACATGGACCCAGTGGGAGTTCTGACTAGGGGAATAGACAGTAATATATCCAACATGGACCCAGTGGGGGTTCTGACTAGGGGAATAGACAGTAATATATCCAACATGGACCCAGTGGGGGTTCTGACAGTAATATATCCAAAATGGACCCAGTGGGGGTTCTGACTAGGGGAATAGACAGTAATATATCCAACATGGACCCAGTGGGGATTCTGACTAGGGGAATAGACAGTAATATACCCAAAATGGACCCAGTGGGGATCCTGACAGTAATATATCCAACATGGGCCCAGTGGGGGGTTCTGACTAGGGGAATATACAGTAATATATCCAACATGGACCCAGTGGGGGTTCTGACTAGGGGAATATACAGTAATATATCCAACATGGACCCAGTGGGGTTTCTGACTAGGGGAATAGACAGTAATATATCCAACATGGACCCAATTGGGGGTTCTGACTAGTGGAATAGACAGTAATATATCCAACATGGACCCAGTGGGGGTTCTGACAGTAATATATCCAACATGGACCCAGTGGGGGTTCTGACTAGGGGAATAGACAGTAATATATCCAACATGGACCCAGTGGGGGTTCTGACTAGAGGAATAGACAGTAATATATCCAACATGGACCCAGTGGGGGTTCTGACAGTAATATATCCAAAATGGACCCAGTGGGGATTCTGACTAGGGGAATAGACAGTAATATATCCAACATGGACCCAGTGGGGATTCTGACTAGGGGAATAGACAGTAATATACCCAAAATGGACCCAGTGGGGATCCTGACAGTAATATATCCAACATAGGCCCAGTGGGGGTTCTGACTAGGGGAATAGACAGTAATATATCCAACATGGACCCAGTGGGGGTTCTGACTAGGGGAATAGACAGTAATATATCCAACATGGACCCAGTGGGGGTTCTGACTAGAGGAATAGACAGTAATATATCCAACATGGACCCAGTGGGGGTTCTGACAGTAATATATCCAACATGGACCCAGTAGGGGTTCTGACTAGGGGAATAGACAGTAATATATCCAACATGGACCCAGTGGGGGTTCTGACTAGGGGAGTAGACTGTAATATATCCAACATGGACCCAGTGGGGGTTCTGACTAGGGGAATAGACAGTAATATATCCAACATGGACCCAGTGGGAGTTCTGACTAGGGGAATAGACAGTAATATATCCAACATGGACCCAGTGGGGGTTCTGACTAGGGGAATAGACAGTAATATATCCAACATGGACCCAGTCGGGGTTCTGACAGTAATATATCCAAAATGGACCCAGTGGGGGTTCTGACTAGGGGAATAGACAGTAATATATCCAACATTGACCCAGTGGGGATTCTGACTAGGGGAATAGACAGTAATATACCCAAAATGGACCCAGTGGGGATCCTGACAGTAATATATCCAACATGGGCCCAGTGGGGGTTCTGACTAGGGGAATAGACAGTAATATATCCAACATGGACCAAGTGGGGGTTCTGAATAGGGGAATATACAGTAATATATCCAACATGGACCCAGTGGGGGTTCTGACTAGGGGAATATACAGTAATATATCCAACATGGACCCAGTGGGGGTTCTGAATTGGGGAATAGACAGTAATATATCCAACATGGACCCAGTGGGGGTTCTGACTAGGGGAATAGACAGTAATATATCCAACATGGACCCAGTGGGGGTTCTGACAGTAATATATCCAACATGGACCCACTGGGGGTTCTGAATAGGGGAATAGACAGTAATATATCCAACAAGGACGCAGTGGGGGTTCTGACTAGAGGAATAGACAGTAATATATCCAACATGGACCCAGTGGGGGTTCTGACAGTAATATATCCAACATGGACCCAGTAGGGGTTCTGACTAGGGGACTAGACAGTAATATATCCAACATGGACCCAGTGGGGGTTCTGACTAGGGGAATAGACAGTAATATATCCAACATGGACCCAGTGGGGGTTCTGACTAAGGGAATAGACAGTAATATATCCAACATGGACCCAGTGGGGGTTCTGACTAGGGGAATAGACAGTAATATATCCAACATGGACCCAGTGGGGGTTCTGACTAGGGGAATAGACAGTAATATATCCAACATGGACCCAGTGGGGGTTCTGACAGTAATATATCCAACAAGGACCCAGTGGGGGTTCTGACTAGGGGAATAGACAGTAGTATATCCAACATGGATCCAGTGGGGGCGGGGAACAGGTGGCAGGAGATAGGGAACAGGAGGTGGGGACAGGAGGCAGGAGGTGGGGAACAGTAGAATGGAAACAGGAGAAAGGAGATGGGGAACAGGAGGCAGGAGATGGGGAACAGGAGGCAGGAGGTGGGGAACAGGAGGCAGGAGGCGGGGAACAGGAGGCAGGAGGCAGAGAAAAGGAGGCAGGAGGTGGGGAACAGGAGGCAGGAGGCGGGGAACAGGAGGCAGGAGGCAGGGAACAGGAGATGGGGAACAGGAGGCAGGATGCTTGGAACAGGAGGTGGGGAACAGGAGGCAGTGAACAGGAGGCGGGGAACAGGAGGTGGGGAACAGGAGGCAGGAGACGGGGAACAGGAGGCAGGAGATGGGGAACAGGAGGCGGGGAACAGGAGGCAGGAGACGGGGAACAGGAGGCAGGAGACGGGGAACAGGAGGCAGGAGACGGGGAACAGGAGGCAGGAGACGGGGGAACATGAGGCGGGGAACAGGAGGTGGGGAACAGAAGGCGGGGAACAGGAGGCAGTGAACAGGAGGCGGGAACAGGAGGTGGGGAACAGGAGGCAGGAGACAGGGAACAGGAGGCAGGAGATGGGTAACAGGAGGCGGGGAACAGGAGGCAGGAGACGGGGAACAGGAGGCAGGAGACGGGGAACAGGAGGCGGGAGACGGGGAACAGGAGGCGGGAGACGGGGAACAGGAGGCAGGAGACGGGGAACAGGAGGCAGGAGACGGGGAACAGGATGCAGGAGACGGGGAACAGGAGGCAGGAGACGGGGAACAGGAGGCAGGAGGTGGGGAACAGGAGGCAGGAGGTGGGGAACAGGAGATGGGGAACAGGAGGCAGGAGGTGGGAACAGGAGATGGGGAACAGGAGGTGGGGAACAGGAGGCAGGAGATGGGGAACAGGAGGCAGGAGGTGGGGAACAGTAGGCAGGAGGTGGGGAACAGGAGGCAGGAGGCGGGGAACAGGAGGCAGGAGGTGGGGAACAGGAGATGGGGAACAGGAGGTGGGGAACAGGAGGCAGGAGATGGGGAACAGGAGGCAGGAGGTGGGGAACAGTAGGCAGGAGGTGGGGAACAGGAGGCAGGAGGCTGGGAACAGGAGGCAGGAGGTGGGGAACAGGAGATGGGGAACAGGAGGTGGGGAACAGGAGGCAGGAGGCAGGAGGCGGGGAACAGGAGGCAGGAGGCGGGGAACAGGAGGCAGGAGGCGGGGAACAGGAGGCAGGAGGCAGGGAACAGGAGGCGGGGAACAGGAGGCGGGGAACAGCAGGCGAGGAACAGGAGGCGTGGAACAGCAGGCAGGAGATGGGGAACAGGAGGCGGGAGATGGGGAACAGGAGGTGGGGAACAGGAGGCAGGAGACGGGGAACAGGAGGCAGGAGATGGGGAACAGGAGGCAGGAGGTGGGGAACAGGAGATGGGGAAAAGGAGGCAGGAGGTGGGGATCAGGAGATGGGGAACAGGACGTGGGGAACAGGAGGCAGGAGATGGGGAACAGGAGGCAGGAGGTGGGGAACAGTAGGCAGGAGGTGGGGAACAGGAGGCAGGAGGCGGGGAACAGGAGGCAGGAGAGGGGGAACAGGAGATGGGGAACAGGAGGTGGGGAACAGGAGGCAGGAGGTGGGGAACAGGAGGCAAGGAGGCGGGGAACAGGAGGCAGGAGATGGGGAACAGGAGGCGGAGATGGGGAACAGGAGGTGGGGAACAGGAGGCAGGAGACGGGGAACAGGAGGCAGGAGATGGGGAACAGGAGGCAGGAGATGGGGAACAGGAGATTATGGAACAGGAGGAAGGAAATGGGGAACAGGAGGCAGGAGGCGGGGAACAGGAGGCGGGAGGCAGGGAACAGGAGGCAGGAGGCGGGGAACAGGAGGCGGGGAACAGGAGGCGGGGAACAGGAGGCGAGGAACAGGAGGCGGGGAACAGGAGGCAGGAGATGGGGAACAGGAGGCGGGAGATGGGGAACAGGAGGCGGGGAACAGGAGGCAGGAGACGGGGAACAGGAGGCAGGAGATGGTGAACAGGAGGCGGGAAACAGGAGGCAGGAGACGGGGAACAGGATGCAGGGAACAGGAGGTGGGGAACAGAAGGCGGGGAACAGGAGGCAGTGAACAGGAGGCGGGAACAGGAGGTGGGGAACAGGAGGCAGGAGGCGGGGAACAGGAGGCAGGAGGCAGGGAACAGGAGGCAGGAGGCAGGGAACAGGAGGCAGGAGGCGGGGAACAGGAGGCGGGGAACAGGAGGCGGGAGACGGGGAACAGGAGGCAGTGAACAGGAGGCGGGGAACAGGAGGTGGGGAACAGGAGGCAGGAGACGGGGAACAGGAGGCAGGAGATGGGGAACAGGAGGCAGGAGATGGGGAACAGGAGGCGGGGAACAGGAGGCAGGAGACGGGGAACAGGAGGCAGGAGACGGGGAACAGGAGGCAGGAGACGGGAAACAGGAGGCAGGAGACGGGGAACATGAGGCGGGAACAGGAGGTGGGGAACAGAAGGCGGGGAACAGGAGGCAGTGAACAGGAGGCGGGGAACAGGAGGTGGGGAACAGGAGGCAGGAGACGGGGAACAGGAGGCAGGAGATGGGTAACAGGAGGCGGGGAACAGGAGGCAGGAGACGGGGAACAGGAGGCAGGAGATGGGGAACAGGAGGCGGGAGACGGGGAACAGGAGGCAGGAGATGGGGACAGGAGGCAGGAGACGGGGAACAGGAGGCAGGAGACGGGGAACAGGAGGCAGGAGACGGGGAACAGGAGGCAGGAGACGGGGAACAGGAGGCAGGAGGTGGGGAACAGGAGGCAGGAGGTGGGGAACAGGAGATGGGGAACAGGAGGCAGGAGGTGGGAACAGGAGATGGGGAACAGGAGGTGGGGAACAGGAGGCATTAGATGGGGAACAGGAGGCAGGAGGTGGGGAACAGTAGGCAGGAGGTGGGGAACAGGAGGCAGGAGGCGGGGAACAGGAGGCAGGAGGTGGGGAACAGGAGATGGGGAACAGGAGGTGGGGAACAGGAGGCAGGAGGCAGGAGAGCGGGGAACAGGAGGCAGGAGACGGGGAACAGGAGGCAGGAGACGGGGAACAGGAGGCAGGAGGCAGGGAACAGGAGGCGGGGAACAGGAGGCGGGGAACAGCAGGCGAGGAACAGGAGGCGTGGAACAGCAGGCAGGAGATGGGGAACAGGAGGCGGGAGATGGGGAACAGGAGGTGGGGAACAGGAGGCAGGAGATGGGGAACAGGAGGCAGGAGATGGGGAACAGGAGGCAGGAGGTGGGGAACAGGAGATGGGGAAAAGGAGGCAGGAGGTGGGGATCAGGAGATGGGGAACAGGACGTGGGGAACAGGAGGCAGGAGATGGGGAACAGGAGGCAGGAGGTGGGGAACAGTAGGCAGGAGGTGGGGAACAGGAGGCAGGAGGCAGGAACAGGAGGCAGGAGGTGGGGAACAGGAGATGGGGAACAGGAGGTGGGGAACAGGAGGCAGGAGGTGGGGAACAGGAGGCAGGAGACGGGGAACAGGAGGCAGGAGATGGGGAACAGGAGGCGGGAGATCGGGAACAGGAGGTGGGGAACAGGAGGCAGGAGACGGGGAACAGGAGGCAGGAGATGGGGAACAGGAGGCAGGAGATGGGGAACAGGAGATGGGGAACAGGAGGAAGGAAATGGGGAACAGGAGGCAGGAGGCGGGGAACAGGAGGCAGGAGGCGGGGAACAGGAGGCAGGAGGCAGGGAACAGGAGGCGAGGAACAGGAGGCGGGGAACAGGAGGCGGGAACAGGAGGCAGGAGATGGGGAACAGGAGGCGGAGATGGGGAACAGGAGGCGGGGAACAGGAGGCAGGAGACGGGGAACAGGAGGCAGGAGATGGGGAACAGGAGGCGGGGAACAGGAGGCAGGGAACAGGAGGTGGGGAACAGAAGGCGGGGAACAGGAGGCAGTGAACAGGAGGCGGGAACAGGAGGTGGGGAACAGGAGGCAGGAGGCGGGGAACAGGAGGCAGGAGATGGGGAACAGGAGGCGGGGAACAGGAGGAGGGAGATGGGGAACAGGAGGCAGGAGACGGGGAACGGGAGGCAGGAGACGGGGAACAGGAGGCAGGAGATGGGGAACAGGAGGCAGGAGATGGGGAACAGGAGGCAGGAGGTGGGGAACAGAAGGCAGGAGATGGGGAACAGGAGATGGGGAACAGGAGGCAGGAGGTGGGAACAGGAGATGGGGAACAGGAGGTGGGGAACAGGAGGCAGGAGATGGGGAACAGGAGGCAGGAGGTGGGGAACAGTAGGCAGGAGGTGGGGAACAGGAGGCAGGAGGCATGGAACAGGAGGCAGGAGGTGGGGAACAGGAGATGGGGAACAGGAGGTGGGGAACAGGAGATAGGAGGTGGGCAACAGGAGGCAGGAGGTGGGGAACAGGAGGCAGGAGGTGGGGAACAGGAGATGGGGAACAGGAGGTGGGGAACAGGAGGCAGGAGGTGGGGAACAGGAGATGGGGAACAGGAGGCAGGAGGCAGGAAAAAGGAGGCAGAAGATGTGGAACAGGAGATGGTGAACTGGAGATGTAGAACAGGAGATGGGGAACAAGAGGCAGGAGATGGGGAACAGGAGGCGGGGAACAGGAGGCAGGAGATGGGGAACAGGAGGCAGGAGGTGGGGAACAGGAGGCAGGAGGCGGGGAACAGGAGGCAGGAGGTGGGGAACAGGAGGCAGGAGGTGGGGAACAGTAGGCAGGAGGGGGAACAGCGAGCGGAACAGGAGGCAGGAGGTGGGGAACAGGAGACGGGGAACAGGAGGTGGGGAACAGGAGGCAGGAGGTGGCAAACAGGAGGCAGGAGACGGGAACAGGAGGCAGGAGATGGGGAACAGGAGGCAGGAGATGGGGAACAGGAGGCGGGGAACAGGAGGCAGGAGACGGGGAACAGGAGGCAGGAGATGGGGAACAGGAGGCAGGAGATGGGGAACAGGAGGTGGGGAACAGGAGGCAGGAGATAGGGAACAGGAGGCAGGAGAGCGGGAACAGGTGGCAGGAGAGCGGGGAACAGGAGAGCAGGAGACGGGGAACAGGAGGCGAGGAAAAGGAGCGGGGAACAGGAGGCGGAGATGGGGAACAGGAGGTGGGAGATGGGGAACAGGAAACGGGAACAGGAGGCAGGAGACGGGGAACAGGAGGCAGGAGATGGGGAACAGGAGGGGGAACAGGAGGCAGGGAACAGGAGGTGGGGAACAGAAGGCGGGGAACAGGAGGAAGTGAACAGGAGGCGGGAACAGGAGGTGGGGAACAGGAGACAGGAAATGGGGAACAGGAGGCAGGAGGCGGGGAACAGGAGGCAGGAGGCAGGGAACAGGAGGCAGGAGGCGGGGAACAGGAGGCGGGGAACAGGAGGTGGGGAACAGAAGGCGGGGAACAGGAGGCAGTGAACAGGAGGCGGGGCACAGGAGGTGGGGAACAGGAGGCAGGAGACGGGGAACAGGAGGCAGGAGATGGGGAACAGGAGGCGGGGAACAGGAGGCAGGAGACGGGGAACAGACGGCAGGAGACGGGGAAAAGAAGGCAGGAGATGGGGAACAGGAGGCAGGAGACGGGGAACAGGAGGCAGGAGATGGGGAACAGGAGGCAGGAGGTGGGGACAGGAGATGGGGAACAGGAGGTGGGGAACAGGAGGCAGGAGATGGGGAACAGGAGGCAGGAGGTGGGGAGCAGTAGGCAGGAGGTGGGGAACAGGAGGCAGGAGGTGGGGAACAGGAGGCAGGAGGTAGGGAACAGGAGGCAGGAGGTGGGAACAGGAGGCAGGAGGTGGGGAACAGGAGATGGGGAACAGGAGGCAGGGAGACGAGGAACAGGAGAGCGGGAACAGGAGGCAGGAGACGGGGAACAGGAGGCAGGAGATGGGGGAACAGGAGGCGGGAACAGGAGGCAGGAGATGGGGAACAGGAGGCAGGAGACGGGGAACGGGAGGCAGGAGACGGGGAACAGGAGGCAGGAGATGGGGAACAGGAGGCAGGAGATGGGGAACAGGAGGCAGGAGGTGGGGAACAGTAGGCAGGAGGTGGGGAACAGGAGGCAGGAGGCATGGAACAGGACGCAGGAGGTGGGGAACAGGAGATGGGGAACAGGAGGTGGGGAACAGGAGATAGGAGGTGGGCAACAGGAGGCAGGAGGTGGGGAACAGGAGGCAGGAGGTGGGGAACAGGAGATGGGGAACAGGAGGTGGGGAACAGGAGGCAGGAGGTGGGGAACAGGAGATGGGGAACAGGAGGCAGGAGGCAGGAAAAAGGAGGCAGAAGATGTGGAACAGGAGATGGTGAACTGGAGATGTAGAACAGGAGATTGGGAACAAGAGGCAGGAGATGGGGAACAGGAGGCAGGAGACGGGGAACAGGAGGCAGGAGGCGGGGAACAGGATGCGGGGAACAGGAGGCAGGAGGTTGGGAACAGGATGCAGGAGAAGGGAACAGGAGGCAGGAGGTGGGGAACAGTAGGCAGGAGGTGGGGAACAGTAGGCAGGAGTGGGAACAGGAGGCAGGAGGAACAGGAGCAGGAGGCGGGGAACAGGAGATGGGGAACAGGAGGTGGGGAACAGGAGGCGGAGATGGGCAACAGGAGGCAGGAGCGGGAACAGGAGGCAGGAGATGGGGAACAGAGGCGGAGATGGGGAACAGGAGGCGGGGAACAGGAGGCAGGAGACGGGGAACGGAGGCAGGAGATGGGGAACAGGAGGCAGGAGATGGGGAACAGGAGATGGGGAACAGGAGGAAGGAAATGGGGAACAGGAGGCAGGAGGCGGGGAACAGGTGGCAGGAGGCGGGGAACAGGAGGCAGGAGGCAGGGAACAGGAGGCGAGGAACAGGAGGCGGGGAACAGGAGGAGAGAACAGGAGACGGGGAACAGGAGGCAGGAGATGGGGAACAGGAGGCGGAAGATGGGAACAGGAGGCGGGAACAGGGAGGCAGGAGACGGGGAACAGGAGGCAGGAGATGGGGAACAGGAGGCGGAACAGGAGGCAGGGAACAGGAGGTGGGGAACAGAAGGCGGGGAACAGGAGAGAGTGAACAGGAGGCGAGAACAGGAGGTGGAACAGGAGACAGGAAATGGGAACAGGAGGCAGGAGGCGGGGAACAGGAGGCAGGAGGCCGGGAACAGGAGCAAGACGGGAACAGGACGAAGATACAGGAGGTGGGGAACAGAAGGCGGGGAACAGGAGGCATGAACAGGAGGCGAACAGGAGGACTAGGAGATGGGGAACAGGAGGCGGGGGAACAGGAGGCAGGAGACGGGGAACAGAAGGCAGGAGACAGGGAAAAGAATTTAGGAGATGGGGAACAGGAGGCAGGAGACGGGGAACAGGAGGCAGGAGATGGGGAACAGGAGGAAGGAGGTGGAACAGGAGGCAGGAGGTGGGAACAGGAGGCAGGAGGTGGGAAACAGGAGGCAGGAGGTAGGGAACAGGAGGCAGGAGGTGGGGAACAGGAGGCAGGAGGTGGGGAACAGGAGATGGGGAACAGGAGGCAGGAGATGAGGAACAGGAGGCGGGGAACAGGAGGCGGAGACTTGGAACAGAGGCAGGAGATGGGGAACAGGAGGCGGGAACAGGAGGCAGGAGATGGGGAACAGGAGGCAGGAGACGGGGAACGGGAGGCAGGAGACGGGGAACAGGAGGCAGGAGATGGGGAACAGGAGGCAGGAGATGGGGAACAGGAGGCAGGAGGTGGGGAACAGAAGGCAGGAGATGGGGAACAGGAGATGGGGAACAGGAGAGCAGGAGAGTGGGAACAGGAGATGGGGAACAGGAGGTGGGGAACAGGAGGCAGGAGATGGGGAACAGGAGGCAGGAGGTGGGGAACAGGAGGCAGGAGGTGGGGAACAGGAGGCAGGAGGCATGGGAACAGGAGGCAGGAGGTGGGGAAACAGGAGACGGGCAGGAGGTGGGAACAGGAGATAGGAGGGGGCAACAGGAGGCAGGAGGTGGGGAACAGGAGGCAGGAGGTGGGGAACAGGAGATGGGGAACAGGAGGTGGGGAACAGGAGGCAGGAGGTGGGGAACAGGAGGCAGGAGGTAGGGAACAGGAGGCAGGAGTGGGGAACAGAGGCAGAGAGGTGGGAACAGGAGATGGGGAACAGGAGGCAGGAGACGAGGAACAGGAGGCGGGGAACAGGAGGCAGGAGACGGGGAACAGGAGGCAGGAGATGGGGAACAGGAGGCGGGGAACAGGAGGCAGGAGATGGGGAACAGGAGGCAGGAGATGGGGAACAGGAGATGGGGAACAGGAGGAAGGAAATGGGGAACAGGAGGCAGGAGGCGGGGAACAGGTGGCAGGAGGCGGGGAACAGGAGGCAGGAGGCAGAGAACGAGCGAGGGAACAGGAGCGGGGAACAGGAGGCTTGGAACAGGAGGCGGGGAACAGGAGGCAGGACATGGGGAACAGGAGGCGGGAGATGGGGAACAGGAGGCGGGGAACAGGAGGCAGGAGACGGGGAACAGGAGGCAGGAGATGGGGAACAGGAGGCGGGGAACAGGAGGCAGGAGACAGGAGGTGGGAACAGGAGATGGGAACAGGAGGCAGGAGCGGGGAACAGGAGGTGGGGAACAGGAGACGGAAACGGAGGCAGGAAACGGGGAACAGGAGGCAGGAGGCAGGGAACAGGAGGCAGGAGGCGGGGGAACAGGATGCGGGGAACAGGAGGTGGGGAACAGAAGGCGGGAACAGGAGGCAGTGAACAGGAGGCGGGGCACAGGAGGTAGGAGATGGGGAACAGGAGGCGGGGAACAGGAGGCAGGAGACGGGGAACAGAAGGCAGGAGACAGGGAAAAGAAGGCAGGAGATGGGGAACAGGAGGCAGGAGACGGGGAACAGGAGGCAGGAGATGGGGAACAGGAGGAAGGAGGTGGGGAACAGGAGGCAGGAGGTGGGGAACAGGAGGCAGGAGGTGGGGAACAGGAGGCAGGAGGTAGGGAACAGGAGGCAGGAGGTGGGGAACAGGAGGCAGGAGGTGGGGAACAGGAGATGGGGAACAGGAGGCAGGAGATGAGGAACAGGAGGCGGGGAACAGGAGGCAGGAGACTTGGAACAGGAGGCAGGAGATGGGGAACAGGAGGCGGGGAACAGGAGGCAGGAGATGGGGAACAGGAGGCAGGAGACGGGGAACGGGAGGCAGGAGACGGGGAACAGGAGGCAGGAGATGGGGAACAGGAGGCAGGAGATGGGGAACAGGAGGCAGAGGTGGGGAACAGAAGGCAGGAGATGGGGAACAGGAGATGGGGAACAGGAGGCAGGAGGTGGGAACAGGAGATGGGAACAGGAGGTGGGAACAGGAGGCAGGAGATGGGGAACAGGAGGCAGGAGGCGGGGAACAGTAGGCAGGAGGTGGGGAACAGGAGGCAGGAGGCATGGAACAGGAGGCGGGTGGGAACAGGAGATGGGGAACAGGAGGTGGGGAACAGGAGATAGGAGGTGGAAACAGGAGGCAGGAGGTGGGAAACAGGAGCAGGAGGTGGGAACAGGAGATGGGGAACAGGAGGTGGGGAACAGGAGGCAGGAGATGGGGAACAGGAGGCAGGAGGGGAACAGGAGGCAGGAGGTGGGGAACAGGAGGCAGGAGGTGGGGAACAGGAGATGGGGAACAGGAGGCAGGAGATGAGGAACAGGAGGCGGGGAACAGGAGGCAGGAGACGGGGAACAGGAGGCAGGAGATGGGGAACAGGAGGCGGGGAACAGGAGGCAGGAGATGGGGAACAGGAGGCAGGAGACGGGGAACGGGAGGCAGGAGACGGGGAACAGGAGGCAGGAGATGGGGAACAGGAGGCAGGAGATGGGGAACAGGAGGCAGGAGGTGGGGAACAGGAGGCAGGAGATGGGGAACAGGAGATGGGGGAGCAGGAGGTGAGGAGATGGGGAACAGGAGGTGGGGAACAGGAGGCAGGAGATGGGAACAGGAGGCAGGAGGTGGGGAACAGTAGGCAGGAGGTGGGGAACAGGAGGCAGGAGGCATGGAACAGGAGGCAGGAGGTGGGGAACAGGAGAATGGGAACAGGAGGTGGGGAACAGGAGGCAGGAGGTGGGCAACAGGAGGCAGGAGGTGGGGAACAGGAGGCAGGAGGTGGGGAACAGGAGATGGGGAACAGGAGGCAGGAGGTGGGGAACAGGAGATGGGGAACAGGAGGCAGGAGGCAGGAAAAAGGAGGCAGAAGATGTGGAACAGGAGATGGTGAACTGGAGATGTAGAACAGGAGATTGGGAACAAGAGGCAGGAGATGGGGAACAGGAGGCGGGGAACAGGAGGCAGGAGGCGGGGAACAGGAGGCAGGAGCCGGGGAACAGGAGGCAGCAGACAGGGAACAGGAGGCGGAGAACAGGAGGCAGGAGATGGGGAACAAGAGGCAGGAGATGGGGAAGAGGAGGCAGGGAACAGGAGGCGGGAGGCGGGGAACTGGAGGAAGGAGATGGGGAACAGGAGGCAGGAGATGGGGAACAGGAGATGGGGAACAGGAGGCAGGAGGCGGGAACAGGAGGCGGGGAACAGGAGGCGGGAACAGGAGGCAGGAGATGGGGGAACAGGAGGTGGGGAACAGGAGGCGGGGAACAGGAGGCGAGCGGGGAACAGGAGGCAGGAGACGGGGAACAGGAGGCAGGAGGCGGGGAACAGGAGGCAGGAGATGGGGAACAGGAGGTGGGGAACAGGAGGTGGGGAACAGGAGGCAGGAGGTGGGGAACAGGAGGCAGGAGGCAGGGAACAGGAGGCAGGAGGTGGGGAACAGGAGATGGGGAACAGGAGGCAGGAGATGGGGAACAGGAGGCAGGAGACGGGGAACAGGAGGCAGGAGACGGGGAACAGGAGGCAGGAGGCGGGGAACAGGAGGCAGGAGGCGGGAAAGGAGTTGGGGAACAGGAGGCAGGAGGCGGGGAACAGGAGGCAGGAGGCAGGGAACAGGAGTTGGGGAACAGGAGGCAGGAGGCAGGGAACAGGAGGTGGGGAACAGGAGGCAAGAGGTGGGGAACAGGAGGCAGGAGATGGGGAACAGGAGATGGGGAACAGGAAGCAGGAAATGGGGAACAGGAACCAGGACGCGGGGAACAGGAGGCAGGGACAGGAGACGGGAACAGGAGCAGGAGAAGAGGAGGCAGGACACGGGGAACAGGAGGCGGGAGGTGGGGAACAGGAGGGGAACAGGAGGCAGGAAGACAGGGAACAGGAGGCAGGAGACGGGGAACAGGAGCCGGGGAGGCAGGGAACAGGGAGAGGAGATGGGGAACAGGAGGCGGGAACAGGAGGCGAGGAGGAGGAACAGGAGCGGGGAACAGGAGGAGAACAGGATCTCGGAACAGGAGACAGGAGGTGGGGAACAGGATGCGGGACGGGGAACAGGAGGCAGGAGGTAGGGAACAGTGGAGATGGGAAACAGGAGGCGGAGGCGGGAACAGGAGGCAGGAGGCAGGAGGTGGGGAACAGGAGGCAGATGTAGGCAACAGGAGATGGGAACAAGAAGCAGGAGATGGGGAACAGCAGACAGGGAACAGGAGGCAGGAGACGGGAACAGGAGGCAGGAGGCGGGAACAGGACGGGGAACAGCAGGCAGACGGGAACAGGAGGCGGAGAACAGGAGGCAGGAGATGAGGAACAAGAGGCAGGAGATGGGGAAGAGCAGGCAGGGAACAGGAGGCGGGAGGTGGGGAACAGGAGGCAGGAGGCGGGGAACAGGAGGAAGGAGATGGGGAACAGGAGCGGGAGATGGGGAACAGGAGATGGGGAACAGGAGGCAGGAGGCGGGGAACAGGAGGCGGGGAACAGGAGGCAGGAGATGGGGAACAGGAGGTGGGGAACATGAGGCGGGACGGGGAACAGGAGGTGGGGAACAGGAGGCAGGAGGCGGGGAACAGGAGGCGGACGGGAACAGAAGCAGGAGGCGGGGAACAGGTGGCAGGAGATGGGGAACAGGAGGTTGGGAACAGGAGGTGGGGAACAGGAGGCAGGAGGTAGGGAACAGGAGGCAGGAGGCAGGGAACAGGAGGCAGGAGGTGGGGAACAGGAGATGGGGAACAGGAGGCAGGAGATGGGGAACAGGAGGCAGGAGACGGAACAGGAGGCAGGAGGCGGGGAACAGGAGGCAGGAGGCGGGGAACAGGAGTTGGGGAACAGGAGGCAGGAGGCGGAAACAGGAGGCAGGAGGCAGGGAACAGGAGTTGGGGAACAGGAGGCAGGAGGCTGGAAACAGGAGGTGGGGAACAGGAGGCAGGAGGTGGGGAACAGAGGCAGGAGATGGGGAACAGGAGATGGGAACAGGAGGCAGGAGATGGGCAACAGGAGCGGACGAACGGAGCACGGAGCGAAAACAGGAGGCGGGAGGCGGGGAACAGGAGGAGAGGACGGGGAACAGGAGGCAGAGAGGCGGGAACAGGAGGCGGGGAAACAGGAGGCGGGGAACAGGAGGCAGGGCGGGAACAGGAGGCGGATGGGGAACAGGAGGCGGGGGGGGGAACAGGAGGGGAACAGGAGGCAGGAGAGGGACCGGAACAGGAGGCAGGAGTGGCAGAACAGGAGGCAGGATGGGGAACAGGAGGAGGTGGGGAACAGGAGGCAGAATGGGGAACAGGAGGCAGAGGCGGGAAGGGCAGGAGGTGGGGAACAGGAGGACAGGAGGGGGAACAGGAGGCGGCGGAACAGGAGGCAGGAGGTAGGGAACAGGAGAGCAGGAGGGGGAACAGGAGGCAGGAGGTGGGGAAACAGGAGCAGAGGGGGAACAGGAGGTGGGGAACAGGAGGCAGGAGGTGGGGAACAGGAGGCAGGAGGTGGGGAACAGGAGGCAGGAGGTGGGGAACAGGGACAGGAGATGGGGAACAGGAGGCGGGAGATGGGGAACAGGAGGTGGGGAACAGGAGGCAGGAGACGGGGAACAGGAGGCAGGAGATGGGGAACAGGAGGCAGGAGAACAGGAGGCAGGAGATGGGGAACAGGAGGCAGGAGGAAAGGCAGGAGATGGGGAACAGGAGGCAGGAGATGGGGAACAGGGAGGCAGGAGATGAGGAACAGGAGGCGGGAACAGGAGGCAGGAGGGGGAACAGGAGGCAGGAGACGGGGAACAGGAACAGGGAAGGGGAACAGGATCGGAACAAGATGGGGAACAGGAGGCAGGAGATAGGGAAGAGGAGGCGGGAACAGGAGGCAGGAGGTGGGGAACAGGAGGCAGGAGGCGGGGAACAGGAGGCAGGAGATGGGGAACAGGAGCGGAGATGGGGAAACAGGAGATGGGGAACAGGAGGCAGGAGGTGGGGAACAGGAGGCGAACAGGAGGCGGGGAACAGGAGGCGGATGGGAACAGGAGGTGGGGAACAGGAGGGCGGGGAACAGGAGGTGGGGAACAGGAGGCAGAAGCGGGAACAGGAGGCAGGAGGCGGGGAACAGGAGGCAGGAGATTGGGAACAGGAGGTGGACAGGAGGTGGGAACAGAGGCAGGAGGTGGGGAACAGGAGGCAGGAGGCGGAAACAGGGAGTACAGAGATGGGGAACAGGAGGCAGGAGATGGGGAACAGGAGGCAGGAGACGGGGAACAGGAGGCAGGAGGGGACGGAGGTGGGGAACAGGAGGCAGGGGGAACAGGAGGCAGGACAGGAGGCGGGGAACAGGAGGCAGGAGGTGGGGAACAGGAGGCAGGAGATGGGGAACAGGAGGTGGGGAACAGGAGGCAGGGGCGGGGAACAGGAGGCAGGAGGCAGGAACAGGAGTTGGGGAACAGGAGGCAGGACGATGGGGAACAGGAGGCGGAGATGGGGAACAGGAGGCGGTGGGAACAGGAGGGGGAACAGGAGGCAGGAGATGGGGAACAGGAGGCAGGAGCGGGGAACAGGAGGCAGAGGGGGAACAGGAGGCAGGAGGCGGGGAACAGGAGGCGGGAACAGGAGGCGGGAACAGGAGGCAGGAGGTGGGGAACAGGAGCAGATGGGGAACAGGAGGCGGGGAACAGGAGGCAGGAGGCGGGGAACAGGAGGCAGGAGGCGGGGAACAGGAGGCAGGAGGCGGGGAACAGGATGCGGGGAACAGGAGGCAGGAGGTGGGGAACAGGATGCAGGAGACGGGGAACAGGAGGCAGGAGGTGGGGAACAGTAGGCAGGAGGTGGGGAACAGGAGGCAGGAGGCGGGAACAGGAGGCAGGAGGCAGGAGGTGGGGAACAGGAGGCAGGAGGCAGGAGGTTGGGAACAGGAGGCAGGAGGTGGAGAACAGGAGATGGGGAACAGGAGGCAGGAGGTGGGGAACAGGAGAGATGGGGAACAGGAGGCGGGGAACAGGAGGCAGGAGGCGGGGAACAGGAGGCAGGAGGCGGGAACAGGATGCGGGGAACAGGAGGCAGGAGGTGGGGAACAGGAGGCAGGAGGTGGGGAACAGGAGGCAGGAGGTGGGGAACAGGAGGCAGGAGATGGGGAACAGGAGGCAGGAACAGGAGGTGGGAACAGGAGGCAGGAGATGGGGAACAGGAGGCAGGAGATGGGGACCAGGAGGCAGGAGATGGGGAACAGGAGGCAGGAGATGGGGAACAGGATGCAGGAGACGGGGAACAGGAGGCAGGAGACGGGGAACAGGAGGCAGGAGATGGGGAACAGGAGGCAGGAGATGGGGAACAGGAGGCAGGAGGCAGGAGGTGGGGAACAGGAGGCAGGAGGTGGGGAACAGGAGATGTGGAACAGGAGGCAGGAGGTGGGAACAGGAGTGAGAACAGGAGGCGGGGAACAGGAGGCAGGAGAGGGGAACAGGAGGCAGGAGGCGGGGAACAGGAGGCAGGAGGTGGGAACAGGAGGCAGGAGGCGTGGAACAGGATGCAGGAGGTGGGAACAGGACAGGAGGTGGGGAACAGGAGGCAGGAGGTGGGGAACAGGAGGCAGGAGGTGGGGAACAGGAGATGAACAGGAGGTGGGACAGGAGGCAGGAGGTGGGGAACAGGAGGCAGGAGATGGGGAACAGGAGGCAGGAGGTGGGGAACAGGAGATGGGGAACAGGAGGCAGGAGGTGGGGAACAGGAGATGGGAACAGGAGGCAGGAGGTGGGGAACAGGAGGCAGGAGTTGGGGAACAGGAGATGGGGAACAGGAGGCGGGAGATGAGGAACAGGAGGCGGGGAACAGGAGGCAGGAGACGGGGAACAGGAGGCAGGAGATGGGGAACAGGAGGCGGGGAACAGGAGGCAGGAGATGGGGAACAGGAGGCAGGAGACGGGGAAGGAGGCAGAGACGGGGAACAGGAGGCAGGAGATGGGGAACAGGAGGCGGGGGGAACAGGAGGCAGGAGGTGGGGAACAGGAGGCAGGAGATGGGGAACAGGAGATGGGGAACAGGAGGCAGGAGATAGGGAACAGGAGATGGGGAACAGGAGGCGGGGAACAGGGAGGCAGGAGATGGGGAACAGGAGGCAGGAGGTGGGGAACAGGAGGCAGGTGGGGAACAGGAGGCAGGAGGTGGGGAACAGGAGGCGGAGGTGGGGAACAGGAGGGGGAACAGGAGGCAGGAGGTGGGGAACAGGAGCTGAACAGGAGGTGGGGAACAGGAGGCAGGAGGTGGGGAACAGGAGATGGGGAACAGGAGGCAGGAGGCGGAAAAGGAGGCAGAAGACGTGGAACGGGAGATGGCGAACTGGAGATGTGGAACAGGAGATGGGGAACAGGAGGCAGGAGATGGGGAACAGGAGGCGGGAACAGGAGGCAGGAGACGGGGAACAGGAGGCAGGAGGCGGGGAACAGGAGGCAGCAGACAGGGAACAGGAGGCGGAGAACAGGAGGCAGGAGATGGGGAACAAGAGGCAGGAGATGGGGAAAGAGGCGAACGGAGGCGGTGGGGAACAGGAGGCAGGAGATGGGGAACAGGAGGCAGGAGATGGGGAACAGGAGATGGGGAACAGGAGGCAGGAGGCGGGGAACGGGAGCGAGGGGAACAGGAGGCAGGAGATGGGAACAGGAGGTGGGGAACAGGAGGCGGGAGGCCGGGGAACAGGAGGCGGGAACGGGGCAGGAGGCGGGGAACAGGAGGCAGGAGGCGGAACAGGAGGAGGCGGGGAACAGGAGGCAGGAGTGGGAACAGGAGGTGGGGAACAGGAGATGGGGAACAGGAGGCAGGAGATGGGGAACAGGAGGCAGGAGGCGGGGAACAGGAGGCAGGAGGTGGGACAGGAGGAACAGGAGGCAGGAGATGGGGAACAGGAGGCAGGAGATGGGGAACAGGAGGCAGGAGACGGGGAACAGGAGGCAGGAGTAGGGAACAGGAGGCAGGAGGAGGGAACAGGAGTTGGGGAACAGGAGGCAGGAGACGGGGAACAGGAGGCAGGAGGATTGGGAACAGGAGGCAGGAGAGGGGGAACAGGAGGTGGGGAACAGGAGGCAGGAGGTGGGGAACAGGAGGCAGGAGGTGGGGAACAGGAGAGGGGAACAGGAGCGTGGGGAACAGGAGGCAGGAACAATGGGGAACAGGAGGCAGGAGGCAGGAACAGGAGGCAGGCGGGGAACAGAGGCAGGAGGCGGGAACAGGAGGCAGGACATGGGGAACAGGAGGCGGAGATGGGAACAGGAGGCGGGGAACAGGAGGCAGGAGACGGGGAACAGGAGGCAGGAGATGGGGAACAGGAGGTGGGGAACAGGAGGCGGGAGGCGAACAGGAGCGAGATGGGGAACAGGAGGCAGGAGGTGGGGAACAGGAGATGGGGAACAGGAGGCAGGAGTTGGGGAACGGAGATGGGAACAGGAGGCAGGAGGTGGGGAACAGGAGGCAGGAGGTGGGGAACAGGAGCGGGAACGGGAAACAGAGGCAGAGGCGGAGGTGGGAACAGGGAGGCGGAGTGTAGCAACAGGAGATGAGGAACAAGAGGCAGGAGATGGGGAACAGGCGAGGAACAGGAGGCAGGAGACGGGAACAGGAGGCAGGAGGGGGACGGGGAACAGGAGGCAGGAGACGGGGAACAGGAGGCGGAGAACAGGAGGCAGGAGATGGGGAACAAGAGGCAGGAGATGGGGAAGAGCAGGCAGGGAACAGGAGGCGGGAGGTGGGGAACAGGAGGCAGGAGGCCGGGAACAGGAGGAAGGAGATGGGGAACAGGAGGCAGGAGATGGGGAACAGGAGATGGGGAACAGGAGGCAGGAGCGGGGAACAGGAGCAACAGGCGGAACAGGAGGCAGGAGATAGGGAACAGGAGGTGGGGAACAGGAGGCAGGAGGCGGGGAACAGGAGGCAGGGGCAGGAGGTGGGGAACAGGAGGCAGGAGGCGGGGAACAGGAGGCATGAGGCGGGGAACAGGAGGCAGGAGATGGGGAACAGGAGGTGGGGAACAGGAGGTGGGGAACAGGAGGCAGGAGGTGGGAACAGGAGGCAGGAGGCAGGGAACAGGAGGCAGGAGGTGGGGAACAGGAGATGGGGAACAGGAGGCAGGAGATGGGGAACAGGAGGCAGGAGACGGGGAACAGGAGGCAGGAGGCGGGAACAGGAGGCAGGAGGCAGGGAACAGGAGTTGGGGAACAGGAGGCAGGAGGCGGGGAACAGGAGGCAGGAGGCAGGGAACAGGAGTTGGGGAACAGGAGGCAGGAGGCTGGGAACAGGAGGTGGGGAACAGGAGGCAGGAGGTGGGGAACAGGAGGGCAGGAGATGGGGAACAGGAGATGGGGAACAGGAGGCAGGAGATGGGGACCAGGACAGGAACTGGAAACAGGAGGTAAGGGGGAACAGAGGCAGGGCGGGAACAGGAGGCGGGGAACAGAGGCGAGTGGAACAGGAGGCGGGGAACAGGAGGTGGGGAACAGGAGGCGGGAGATGGGGAACAGGAGGCGGGGAACAGGAGCAGGAGACGGGGAACAGGAGGCAGGAGATGGGGGAACAGGAGGCAGGAGGCGGGGAACAGGAGGCAGGAGGCGGGGAACAGGAGGCAGGAGGCGGGGAACAGGAGGCGGGGAACAGGAGGCAGGAGGTGGGGGAACAGGATGCAGACGGGAACAGGAGGCGGGGAACAGGAGGCAGGAGTGGGAACAGGAGGCAGGAGGCGGGGAACAGGAGGCGAGCGTGGGGAACAGGAGGCGGGTAAACAGGAGATTGGGAACAGGAGAGCAGGAGAGGGAACAGGAGATGGGGAACGGAGGCAGGAGATGGGGAACAGGAGGGGAACAGGAGGCGGGAACAGGAGGCAGGAGGCGGGGAACAGGAGGCAGGAGGCGGGGAACAGGATGCGGGGAACAGGAGGCAGGAGGTGGGGAACAGGAGGCAGGAGGTGGAGGAACAGGAGGCAGGAGGTGGGGAACAGGAGGCGGAGATGGGGAACAGGAGGCAGGAGATGGGGAACAGGAGGTGGGGAACAGGAGGCAGGAGATGGGGAACAGGAGGCAGGAGATGGGGAACAGGAGGCAGGAGATGGGGAACAGGAGGCAGGAGATGGGGAACAGGAGGCAGGAGATGGGGAACAGGAGGCAGGAGATGGGGAACAGGAGGGTTGGGAACAGGAGGCAGGAGGGGGAACAGGAGGCAGGAGATGGGGAACAGGAGGCGGGGAACAGGAGGCAGGAGGCGGGGAACAGGAGGCAGGAGACGGGGAACAGGAGGCAGGAGGCGGGGAACAGGATGCGGGGAACAGGAGGCAGGAGACGGGGAACAGGAGGCGGAGAACAGGAGGAAGGAGATGGGGAACAAGAGGCAGGAGATGGGGAAGAGGAGGCAGGGAACAGGAGGCGGGAGGTGGGGAACAGGAGGCAGGAGGCGGGGAACAGGAGGAAGGAGATGGGGAACAGGAGGCAGGAGATGGGGAACAGGAGATGGGGAACAGGAGGCAGGAGGCGGGGAACAGGAGGCGGGGAACAGGAGGCAGGAGGGGGAACAGGAGGCGGGGGGCGGCAGGAGGTGGGGAACAGGAGGCAGGAGGCGGGGAACAGGAGGCAGGAGATGGGGAACAGGAGGTGGGGAACAGGAGGTGGGGAACAGGAGGCAGGAGGTGGGAACAGGAGGCAGGAGGCAGGGAACAGGAGGCAGGAGGTGGGGAACAGGAGATGGGGAACAGGAGGCAGGAGATGGGGAACAGGAGGCAGGAGACGGGGAACAGGAGGCAGGAGGCGGGGAACAGGAGGCAGGAGGCGGGAACAGGAGTTGGGGAACAGGAGGCAGGAGGCGGGGAACAGGAGGCAGGAGGCAGGGAACAGGAGTTGGGGAACAGGAGGCGGAGGCTGGGAACAGGAGGTGGGAACAGGAGGCAGGAGATGGGGAACAGGAGGCAGGAGAGTGGGGAACAGGAGATGGGGGAACAGGGGCAGGAGACGGGGAACAGGAGGCAGAAACGGGGAATAGGAGATGGGGAACAGGAGGCAGGAGAGTGGGAACAGGAGGCGGGGCAGGAGGCGGGAACAGGAGATGGGAGAGGCGGGAACAGGAGGGAACAGGAGGCGGCGAACAGGAGGCGAGGCGGGAACAGGAGGCGGGAACAGAGGCAGGACGGAGCAGGAGAACGAGGCAGGAGTGGGGAACAGGAGGCAGGAAGGGAACGGAGGGGAAAGGCAGGAGGCGGGGAACAGGAGGCGGGCAGGATGGGGAACAGGAGGCAGGGGCAGAAGAGGCGGGAACAGGAGGCAGGAGATGGGGAACAGGAGGCAGGAGATGGGGAACAGGAGGCAAGTGGGGAACAGGAGGCAGGAGGGGGGAACAGGAGGCAGGAGGCAACAGGATGAACAGGAGGCGAGGTGGGCAGGAGATGGGGAACAGGAGGCAGGAGTGGGAACAGGAGGGAACAGGAGGCGGGGAACAGGAGGCAGGAGACGGGGAACAGGAGGCAGGAGCGGGGAACAGGAGGCGGGGAACAGGAGGCAGGAGTGGTGAACAGGAGGCAGGAGGTGGGGAACAGGAGGCAGGAGGCGGGAACAGGAGCAGGAGATGGGGAACAGGAGGCAGGAGGGGGAACAGGATGTGGGGAACAGGAGGGGCAGGAGGCAGGTGGGGAACAGGAGGCAGGAGGTGGGGAACAGGAGCAGGAGATGGGAACAGGATGCAGGAGATGGGGAACAGGAGGCAGGAGATGGGGAACAGGAGCAGAGATGGGGAACAGGAGGCGGAGATGAGGAACAGGAGGCGGGGAACAGGAGGCAGGAGGCGGGGAACAGGAGGCAGGAGGCGGGGAACAGGAGCGGGGAACAGGAGGCAGGAGACGGGGAACAGGAGGCGGGAAGAGGCGGGAACAGGAGGCAGGAGATGGGGGAACGGGGTGGGGAACAGGAGTGAACAGGAGGCAGGAGAGCGGGAACAGGAGGCAGGAGATGGGGAACAGGAGGCAGGAGATGGGAAACAGGAGATGGGAACAGGAGGAGGAGGCGGGGGAACAGGAGGGGGAACAGAGGCAGGAGGTGGGGAACAGGAGGCAGGAGGCGGGAAACAGGAGACGGGGACAGGAGGTGGGGAAACAGGAGGCAGGAGGCGGGGAACAGGAGGCAGGAGGTGGGGAACAGGAGATGGGGAACAGGAGGTGGGGAACAGGAGGCAGGAGGTGGGGAACAGGAGGCAGGAGGTGGGGACAGGAGAGGGACAGGAGGCGGGGAACAGGAGGCGGGGAACAGGAGGCAGGAGGCGGAACAGGAGGCAGGAGATGGCGAACAGGAGGCAGGAGATGGGGAACAGGAGGCAGGGGGAACAGGAGGCAGGAGACGGGGACAGGAGGCAGGAGGTGGGGAACAGGAGGCAGGAGATGGGGAACAGGAGGCAGGAGATGGGGAACAGGAGGCAGGAGATGGGGAACAGGAGACGGGAACAGGAGGCAGGAGCGCGGGAGAAACAGGAGAAGCGGAACGAACAGGCGGGGAACAGGAATGGAACAGGAGGTGGGGAACAGGATGCAGGAGACGGGGAACAGGAGGCAGGAGGTGGGGAACAGGAGGCAGGAGGTGGGGAACAGGAGGCAGGAGGCGGGGAACAGGAGGCAGGAGGCAGGGAACAGGAGGCAGGAGGTGGGGAACAGGAGGCAGGAGATGGGGAACAGGAGGCAGGAGATGGGGAACAGGAGATGGGGAACAGGAGCAGGAGGCGGGAACAGGAGGCAGGACGGGAACAGGGACGGAGGCGAGGGGAACAGGAGGCGGGAAAGGAGGCAGGAGATGGGGAACAGGAGGCAGGAGATGGGGAACAGGAGGTAGGGAACAGGAGGCGGGAGGCGGGAACAGGAGGCAGGCGGGGAACAGGAGGAAGGATGGGGAACAGGAGGCAGGAGATGGGGAACAGGAGGTGGGGAACAGGAGGCAGGAGGCGGGGAACAGGAGGCAGGGGAACAGGAGGCAGGAGATGGGAACAGGAGGTGGGGAACAGGAGGCGAGGTGGGGAACGGGGCAGGAGGTGGGGAACAGGAGGCAGGAGGCGGGAACAGGAGGCAGGAGATGGGGAACAGGAGGTTGGGAACAGGAGGTGGGGAACAGGAGGCAGGAGGCGGGGAACAGGAGGCAGGAGACGGGGAACAGGAGGCGGAGAGGGGAACAGGAGGCAGGAGGGGAACAGGAGGCAGGAGACGGGGAACAGGAGGCAGGAGTTGGGAACAGGAGGCATGAGGCGGGAACAGGAGGCAGGAGGCGGGGAACAGGAGTTGGGGAACAGGAGGCAGGAGGCAGGGAACAGGAGGTAGGGGAACAGGAGGCAGGAGGTGGGGAACAGGAGGCAGGAGGTGGGGAACAGGAGATGGGGAACAGGAGGCAGGAGATGGGGAACAGGAGGCAGGAGATGGGGAACAGGAGGATGGGGAACAGGAGGCAGGAAATGGGGAACAGGAGGCAGGACGCGGGGAACAGGAGGCAGGAGGCGGGAACAGGAGGCAGGAGGCAGGGAACAGGAGGCGGGGAACAGGAGGCGGGGAACAGGAGGAGAGGAACAGGAGGCGGGGAACAGGAGGCAGGAGATGGGGAACAGGAGGCGGGAGATGGGGAACAGGAGGTGGGGAACAGGAGGCAGGAGACGGGAACAGGAGGCAGGAGATGGGGAACAGGAGGCAGGAGGCGGGGAACAGGAGGCAGGAGATGGTACGAACAGGAGGTGGGGAACAGGAGGCAGGAGGGGGGAACAGGAGGCGGACGGGAACAGGAGGCAGGAGACAGATGGGAACAGGAACAGGAGGCAGGAGGGAACAGGAAAGGGAACGGAGGCAGGAGGCGGGGAACAGGAGGCAGACAGGGAACAGGAGTCGGGAACAGGAGGAGGAGTGGGGAACAAGAGGCAGGAGATGGGAACAGGGCGGAGAACAGGAGGCAGGAGGTGGGAACAGGAGGCAGGGACAGGGGAACAGGAGGAAGGAGATGGGGAACAGGAGGCAGGAGATGGGGAACAGGAGATGGGGAACAGGAGGCAGGAGGCGGGGAACAGGAGGCGGGGAACAGGAGGCGGGAACAGGAGGCAGGAGATGGGGAACAGGAGGATGGGGAACAGGAGGCAGGGGAACGGGAGGCAGGAGGTCGGGGAACAGGAGGTGGGGAACAGGAGGCAGGAGGCGGGGAACAGGAGGCAGGAGGCGGGGAACAGGAGGCAGGAGGCGGGGAACAGGAGGCAGGAGATGGTGAACAGGAGGTTGGGAACAGGAGGTGGGAGAACAGGAGGCAGGAGGTGGGGAACAGGAGGCAGGAGGCAGGGAACAGGAGGCAGGAGGTGGGGAACAGGAGGATGGGGAAACAGGAGGCAGGAGGTGGGGAACAGGAGGCGGAGGCGGGGAACAGGAGGCAGGAGGCGGACGGGAACAGGAGGAAGGAGAGGGGGAACAGGAGGCAGGGGGGGGAACAGGAGTTGGGGAACAGGAGGCAGGAGGCGGGAACAGGAGGCAGGAGGCAGGGAACAGGAGGCGGGGGAACAGGAGGCAGGAGGCGGGAACAGGAGGTGGGGAACAGGAGGCAGGAGGTGGGAAACAGGAGATGGTGGAACAGGAGGCAGGGAGGGGGAACAGGAGGCAGGAGATGGGGAACAGGAGATGGGGAACAGGAGGCAGGAAATGGTGAACAGGAGGCCGGACCGGGGAACATGAGGCAGGAGGCGGGGAACAGGAGGCAGGAGTCAGGGAACAGGAGGGGGCGGGGAACAGGAGGCAGGAGGCGGGGAACAGGAGGCAGGAGATGGGGAACAGGAGGCGGAGATGGGAACTGGAGGTGGGGAACTAGAGGCAGGAGGGGAACAGGAGGCAGGAGATGGGGAACAGGAGGCAGGAGGCGGAGGAACAGGAGGCAGGAGATGGGAACAGGAGGTGGGGAACAGGAGGTGGGAAGGAGGTGGGGAACAGGAGGCAGGAGGCGGGGAACAGGAGGCAGGAGGCAGGGAACAGGAGGCACAGCAGACGGGAACAGGAGTCCGAACAGGAGGACAGGAGATGGGGAACAGGAGGCAGGAGATGGGGAAGAGGAGGCAGGAGGACGAGGAGGCGGGAGGTGGGGAACAGGAGGCAGGAGGCGGGGAACAGGAGGAAGGAGATGGGGAACAGGAGGCAGGAGATGGGGAACAGGAGATGGGGAACAGGAGGCAGGAGGCGGGGAACAGGAGGCGGGACAGGCGGGAACAGGAGGCAGGAGATAGGGAACAGGAGGTGGGGAACAGGAGGCAGGAGGCGGGGAACAGGAGGCAGGAGGCGGGCAGGAGGTGGGGAACAGGAGGCAGGAGGCGGGGAACAGGGAGGCAGGAGGCGGGGAACAGGTGGCAGGAGGCGGGGAACAGGAGGCAGGAGATGGTAACAGGAGGTGGGGAACAGGAGGTGGGGAACAGGAGGCAGGAGGTGGGGAACAGGAGGCAGGAGGCAGGGAACAGGAGGCAGGAGGTGGGGAACAGGAGATGGGGAACTGGATGCAGGAGATGGGGAACAGGAGGCAGGAGACGGGGAACAGGAGGCAGGAGACGGGGAACAGGAGGAAGGAGGCGGGGAACAGGAGGCAGGAGGCGGGGAACAGAAGTTGGGGAACAGGAGGCATGAGGCGGGGAACAGGAGGCAGGAGGCAGGGAACAGGAGTTGGGGAACAGGAGGCAGGAGGCGGGGAACAGGAGGTGGGGAACAGGAGGCAGGAGGTGGGGAACAGGAGGCAGGAGGTGGGGAACAGGAGATGGGGAACAGGGGGCAGGAGATGGGGAACAGGAGGCAGGAGATGGGGAACAGGAGATGGGGAACAGGAGGCAGGAAATGGTGAACAGGAGGCCGGACGCGGGGAACATGAGGCAGGAGGCGGGAAACAGGAGGCCAGGAGGCGGGGAACAGGAGGCGGGGAACAGGAGGAGAGGAACAGGAGGCGGGGAACAGGAGGCAGGAGATGGGGAACAGGAGGCGAGGAGATGGGGAACTGGAGGTGGGGAACACTAGAGGCAGGAGACGGGGAACAGGAGGCAGGAGATGGGGAACAGGAGGCAGGAGATGGTAACAGGAGGTGGGGAACAGGAGGTGGGGCACAGGAGGCAGGAGGTTGGGAGCAGGAGGCGGGGAACAGGAGGCAGGAGGTGGGGAACAGGAGGCGGGAGGAGGGGAACAGGAGATGGGGAACAGGAGGCAGGAGACGGGGAACAGGAGGCAGGAGACGGGGAACAGGAGGCAGGAGGCGGGGAACAGGAGGCAGGAGGCAGGATGGGGAACAGGAGGTGGCGGGGAACAGGAGGCAGGAGGCGGGGAACAGGAGGCAGAGGGGGAACAGGAGGCAGGAGGCGGGGAACAGGAAATGGGGAACAGGAGGCAGGAGGTGGGGAACAGGAGGCAGGAGATGGGGAACAGGAGATGGGGAACAGGGGGCAGGAGATGGGGAACAGGAGGCAGGATGGGAACAGGAGATGGGGAACAGGAGGCAGGAAGCGGGGAACAGGAGGCCAGACGCGGGGAACAGGAGGCAGGAGGCGGGGAACAGGAGGCAGGAGGCAGGGAACAGGAGGCGGGGAACAGGAGGCGGGGAACAGGAGGCAGGAGACGGGGAACAGGAGGGCAGGAGATGGGGAACAGGAGGCAGGAGATGGGGAACAGGAGCAGGAGATGGGGAACAGGAGGCAGGAGATGGGGAACAGGAGGCAGGAGGTGGGGAACAGGAGGCGGGGAACAGGAGGCGGGGAACAGGAGGCGAGGAACAGGAGGCGGGGAACAGGAGGCAGGACATGGGGAACAGGAGGCGGGAGATGGGGAACAGGAGGCGGGGAACAGGAGGCAGGAGACGGGGAACAGGAGGCAGGAGATGGGGAACAGGAGGCGGGGAGGACGGAGGCGGAGGGGAGGAGACGGGGAACAGGAGGCAGGAGACGGGGAACAGGAGGCAGGAGACGGGGAACAGGAGGCAGGAGGTGGGGAACATGAGGCAGGAGGTGGGGAACAGGAGGCAGGAGATGGGGAACAGGAGGCGGGAGATGGGGAACAGGAGGCGGGGAACAGGAGGCAGGAGACGGGAACAGGAGGCAGGAGACGGGGAACAGGAGGCGGGGAACAGGAGGCAGGAGACGGGGAACAGGAGGCAGGAGATGGGGAACAGGAGGCAGGAGATGGGGAACAGGAGGCAGGAGATGGGGAACAGGAGGCAGGAGGTGGTGAACAGGAGATGTGGAACAGGAGGCAGGAGGTGGGGAACAGGAGGCAGGAGATGGGGAACAGGAGGCAGGAGGCAGGAGGCAGGAGGTGGGGAACAGGAGGCAGGAGGTGGGGAACAGGAGATGGGGAACAGGAGGCAGGAGGTGGGGAACAGGAGATGGGAACAGGAGGCAGGAGGTGGGGAACAGGAGATGGGGAACAGGAGGCGGGGAACAGGAGGCAGGAGGCGGGGAACAGGAGGCAGGAGGCGGGGAACAGGAGGCAGGATGCTGGGAACAGGAGGCAGGAGATGGGGAACAGGAGGCAGGAGATGGGGAACAGGAGGCAGGAGATGGGGAACAGGAGGCGGGGAACAGGAGGCAGGAGGCAGGAGGCAGGGAAGAGGAGGCAGGAGGCGGGGAACAGAATGCAGGATGTGGGGAACAGGAGGTGGGGAACAGGAGGCAGGAGGCGGGGAACAGGAGGCGGGGATCAGGAGGCAGGGAACAGGAGGCAGGAGGCGGGGAACAGGAGGCAGGAGGCGGGGAACAGGAGGCGGGGAAGAGGAGGCAGGAGACAGGGAACAGGAGGCAGGAGACGGGGAACAGGAGGCAGGAGATGGTGAACAGGAGACGGGGATCAGGAGGCAGGGAACAGGAGGCAGGAGGCGGGGAACAGGAGGCAGGAGGCGGGGAACAGGAGGCGGGGAAGAGGAGGCAGGAGATGGGGAACAGGAGGCAGGAGGCAGGAGACGGGGAACAGGAGGCGGGGAAGAGGAGGCAGGAGACAGGGAACAGGAGGCAGGAGACGGGGAACAGGAGGCAGGAGATGGTGAACAGGAGACGGGGAACAGGAGGCAGGAGGCGGGGAACAGGAGGTGGGGATCAGGAGGCAGGAGGCGGGGAACAGGAGGCAGGAGGCGGGGAACAGGAGGCAGGAGATGGGGGGAGGAGGGAGATTGGTGAGGAGCTCTGCCTGTTTAGATAACCTCTCTGCTGTTGCGAATGGCACAACACAATACCATACTGAAGAGCATCCCTACAACCTGGAGACAGAGAGAGCTCAGAGGACAGGAGAGAGAGGACAAAAGAAGACAGAAGAGAGAGGAGAGATGACAAAAGGGAGGGCAGAAGAGAAGAGAGAGGACAGAGGAGAGAGATGACAGAAGAGAGGTCAGGACAGAAGAGAAGAGAGAGGACAGAGGAGAGAGAGGACAGAAGAGAAGAGAAGAGAGGAAAGAGAAGATAGAGAAGAGAGAGGAGAGACTGTTAAAGAAACATTTCAAGTAGCTCTTAACATCCTGCAGTAGTGTCCATCTGTATTTGTGTCTGTATGTCTGGCCTCTTCTCACCATGACTCCAGCGATGCCAATCCCCACGTAGCAGATCATGTATAGCTTACTGTTGAAGAACTCCTTGATGCCCGCCTCACAGTCCTACACACACACACACACACACACACACACACACACACACACACACACACACACACACACACGGAAAAACATAGAAGTTGAAATGACCAAGCACAAGTTAGGTATGATGATGCCTAGCTAACTAACTACGGTCATAGTTTTGACCTTGGTGTCAGCGGGGGCCTCAGGACAAGGCCTCTGTGACATCCCACAGCAGTTCAGCTACAGAGGAGAGAGAGAGAGGAAGTCGCATTAAGATGACATCACAGGAAATCTTGAAAAGGTTTTGTTTTTGGTAGCAGAGCAGAGCTGTTCCCCTGATCGTTTTGTCACTTACAACTTGGTGGTAGGAGTGTTGGATCGTTGAGCTGCTGTTGCCGTCGTCGTCGTTGTAGGATTTAACGTAGTAGTTCTGGACATCTTCGATTATCTGTGAGAAAAGAATCAGACGATGTTTTTATTTTTTACTAAAAGAATGATAATAATTGTCTTGTGACAGGTGCGGTCACTCCTACACGACGCTCGTTCCTCAACCGATCACTGCAACCAGAGTCGTCACACGATCTGAAGACAGACAGTGGCCGTGCATCATGGGTAATTGACTGATCTACAAATAATAATGAGTACTTGTCAAGGTGATTTGTAGATCAGTCAGCAGTCGCCTGAAATGTCGAACAAATAATCTATGACTGACATTTTGAACCACAAACGGTGTCACCAGTTTGGGTAGGTAACATGGGTGTGGTGGAGTGGAGCATCATGGGTAACGTGTATGGTGGAGTGGAGCATCATGGGTACCTTGTCTTTATTGAGGAAGCCAAACACACCAGCAGCTACCTCCGCTCCAAAGATGATCAGCAGGCAGGCAAAGAACCGGAACACAAAGACCGGTTAGAGTTGACTTAGAGGATTCCTTCCCATGGCTTCCTGTCTGGCTGCAAAGAACTGGATTTAAAAATAAAAACAACGTTTGATTTATACAGCCTAAATGCAAAATGTTTAGGCATGTTGCTGATGTGTTATTGTAGAGAGATAACACATGGAGACAAACCAAAGATATCCCACATGCATCGGTATTGCGTCTTTCCCCGGCATTTTAAAACACTGAGGAATAAAGTGCCGTTGTAGATCATTTATATAGTCAGGTCCATTTAATTTGTATTAAAATAAATTCTAGCTTTGGACCCAAGGAAGAGTAGCTGCTGCCTTGGCAGGAACTAATGGGGATCCATAATAAACCCCAGGAAGAGTAGCTGCTGCCTTGGCAGGAACTAATGGGGATCCATAATAAACCCCAGGAAGAGTAGCTGCTGCCTTGGCAGGAACTAATGGGGATCCATAATAAACCCCAGGAAGAGTAGCTGCTGCCTTGGCAGGAACTAATGGGGATCCATAATAAACCCCAGGAAGAGTACCTGCTGCCTTGACAGGAACTAATGGGGATCCATAATAAACCCCAGGAAGAGTAGCTGCTGCCTTAGCAGGAACTAATGGGGATCCATAATAAACCCCAGGAAGAGTAGCTGATGCCTAGTTTTATCTGCACCATCACAGCAGCGTGAAAAAAAAAACATTCTTAGAACTTTGCTCTGTGCTTCTCCGAGCTCTTCCTATAATCTAGACCTACAGCCTAGTTTATGCTATGGATGATTTTATTGAGACCACCCTAGGACCATTTGATATTGCAACAGAGAATCAGAGATGAGGGGCAGCATTGAGGACACATGAGATACTATAATAATCAACAAATTCTCAAACCCTGAGAAAAATTACATTTATATCGATACTAAAATTACATAACCCTTCCCTAGACTAAATAAGAAAATTATAAAAACCCTGCCCCTGAATGAAATTGAAAAAGCATGACCCTCCTCCATTTTTCTATGGGTAACTATTATGTAAATTCTTCTCTCTTAGAGGATTCCTTTCAATGGTTTCTGATCTGGTTTCACCTTGAGTTCTTGGGAGTTAAGTCGAGATTGACAAAAATGATCGAGCTAGCCAACTTAATTCCTGCTGGGAAGTGAAGGCTGGTGAGTGTGTTCATGCGTTTGTGTCCACTTCTTGGGAGTTAAGTCGAGATCTGACTCGGGAAGTGAAGGCTGGTGAGTATGTTCATGCGTTTGCGTCCACTCACCGACCCCAGCAGACATTGGGACTCCCTGACGGCTCCGCAGCAGCCGAACAACCCCAGCAACATCACCAGACTGCCAGCTATGATCAGAATATACACACCTGGAGAGAAAGGGAGAGAGGGGAGAGCAAGCGAGCGGGTGAGGGGGAGAGAGAGAGCAAGCGAGCGAGCAGGTGAGGGGGAGAGAGAGAGAGCGGGTAAGGGAGAGAGAGAGAGGGTGAGGGAGAGAGCAAGCGAGCGAGCAGGTGAGGGAGAGAGAGAGCAAGCGGGTGAGGGAGAGCAGAAAAAGAACAGTAAATATCTGAACTGATCATAATTGAGCAAGTCTTCCTGCGAGGCTGTAGTTCCCAGCAGCGCCAGGAGAGAGGAGCAGATAAACAGGACCAACATAACAAACACTGTCCAACATAAGACCTAACGTACAGTTGTGGCCAAAAGTTTTGAGAATGACACAAATATTAATTTTCACAAAGTCTGCTGCTTCAGTGTCTTTACATATTTTTGTCAGATGTTACTATGGAATACTGAAGTATAATTACAAGCATTTCATAAGTGTCAAAGGCTTTTATTGACAATTACATGAAGTTGATGCAAAGAGTGAATATTTGCAGTGTTCACCCTTCTTTTTCAAGACCTCTGCAATCCACCCTGGCATGCTGTCAATTAACTTCTGGGCCACATCCTGACTGATGGCAGCCCATTCTTGCATAATCAATGCTTGGAGTTTGTCAGAATTGGTGGGTTTTTGTTTGTCCACCCGCCTCTTGAGGATTGACCACACGTTCAATGGGATTAAGGTCTGGGGAGTTACACCCTCTCCCCTCCCCTCCCCTCCCCTTCCCTCAACACTCACCTATACCCCCTCCCCCCTTCCCTCAACACTAACCTATACCCCCTCTTCCCTCAACACTAACCTATACCCTCTCTCCCTTTCCCTCAACACTAACCTATACCCTCTCTCCCCTTCCCTCAACACTAACCTATACCCTCTCTCTCCTCAACACTAACCTATACCCTCTCTCCCCTTCCCTCAACACTAACCTATACCCCCTCTCCCCTTCCCCCCTCTCCCCTTCCCTCAACACTAACCTATACCCCCTCTCCCCTTCCCTCAACACTAACCTATACCCTCTCTCCCCTTCCCTCAACACTAACCTATACCCTCTCTCCCCTTCCCTCAACACTAACCAATACCCCTCTCCCCTTCCCTCAACACTAACCTATACCCTCTCTCTCCCCTTCCCTCAACACTAACCTATACCCCCTCTCCCCTTCCCTCAACACTAACCTATACCCCCTCTCCCCTTCCCTCAACACTAACCTATACCCCCTCTCCCCTTCCCTCAACACTAACCTATACCCTCTCTCCCTCAACACTAACCTATACACCCTCTCCCCTCCCCTTCCCTCAACACTCACCTATACCCCCTCTCCCCTTCCCTCAACACTAACCTATACCCCCTCTTCCCTCAACACTAACCTATACCCCCTCTCCCTTCCCTCAACACTAACCTATACCCCCTCTCCCCTTCCCTCAACACTAACCTATACCCTCTCTCAACTTCCCTCAACACTAACCTATACCCTCTCTCCCTTTCCTCAACACTAACCTATACACTCTCTCCCTCTTCCCTCAACACTAACCTATACCCCCTCTCCCCTTCTCGCTCTCCCCTTCCCTCAACACTAACCTATATCCTCTCTCCCCTTCCCTCAACACTAACCTATACCCTCTCTCCCCTTCCCTCAAAACTAACCTATATCCTCTCTCCCCTTTCCTCAACACTAACCTATACCCTCTCTCACCTCAACACTAACCTATACCCCCTCTCCCCTTCCCTCAACACTAACCTATACCCCCTCTCCCCTTCCCTCAACACTAACCTATCCCCCTCTCCCCTTCCCTCAACACTAACCTATACCCTCTCTCTCCCCTTCCCTCAACACTAACCTATACCCCCTCTCCCCTTTCCTCAACACTTACCTATACCCCCTCTACCTTTCCCTCAACACTAACCTATACCCCCTCTCCCCTTCCCTCAACACTAACCTATACCCCTCTCCCCTCAACACTAAACTATACCACCTCTCCCCTTCCCTCAACACTAACCTATACCCTCTCTCCCCTTCCCTCAACACTAACCTATACCCTCTCTCCCCTCCCTCAACACTAACCTATACCCTCTCTCTCCCCTTCCCTCAACACTAACCTTTACCCCCTCTCCCCTTCCCTCAACACTAACCTATACCCTCTCCCCTTCCCTCAACACTAACCTATACCCCTCTCTCCTTCCCTCAACACTAACCTATACCCTCTCTCCCCTACCCTCAACACTAACCTATACCCCCTCTCTCCTTCCCTCAACACTAACCTATAACCTCTCTCTCCCCTCAACACTAACCTATACCCTCTCCCCTTCCCTCAACACTAACCTATACCCCTCTCCCATTCCCTCAACACTAACCTATACCCCCTCTCCCCTTCCCTCAACACTAACCTATACACTCTCTCTCCCCTCAACACTAACCTATACCCCCTCTCCACTTCCATCAACACTAACCTATACCCTCTCTCTCCCCTCAACACTAACCAATACCCCCTCTCTCCTTCCCTCAACACTAACCTAAACCCTCTCTCTCCCCTCAACACTAACCTATACCCTCTCCCCTTCCCTCAACACTCACCTATACCCCCTCCCCCTTCCCTCAACACTAACCTATACCCCCTCTTCCCTCAACACTAACCTATACCCTCTCTCCCTTTCCCTCAACACTAACCTATACCCTCTCTCCCCTTCCCTCAACACTAACCTATACCCTCTCCCTCCTTCCTGCAACACTAACCTATACCCTCTCCCCCTTCCCTCAACACTAACCTATACCCCTCTCCCCTTCCCCCTCTCCCCCTTCCCTCAACACTAACCTATACCCCCTCTCCCCTTCCCTCAACACTAACCTATACCCTCTCTCCCCTTCCCTCAACACTAACCTATACCCTCTCTCCCCTTCCCTCAACACTAACCAATACCCCCTCTCCCCTTCCCTCAACACTAACCTATACCCTCTCTCTCCCCTTCCCTCAACACTAACCTATCCCCCTCTCCCCTTCCCTCAACACTTACCTATACCCCCTCTACCCGTCCCTCAACACTAACCTATACCCCCTCTCCCCTTCTCTCAACACTAACCTATACCCTCTCTCCCCTCAACACTAACCTATACACCCTCTCCCCTCCCCTTCCCTCAACACTCACCTATACCCCTCTCCCCTTCCCTCAACACTAACCTATACCCCCTCTTCCCTCAACACTAACCTATACCCCCTCTCCCCTTCCCTCAACACTAACCTATACCCCCTCTCCCCTTCCCTCAACACTAACCTATACCCTCTCTCAACTTCCCTCAACACTAACCTATACCCTCTCTCCCTTTCCCTCAACACTAACCTATACACTCTCTCCTCTTCCCTCAACACTAACCTATACCCCCTCTCCCCTTCTCGCTCTCCCCTTCCCTCAACACTAACCTATATCCTCTCTCCCCTTCCCTCAACACTAACCTATACCCTCTCTCCCCTTCCCTCAAAACTAACCTATATCCTCTCTCCCCTTTCCTCAACACTAACCTATACCCTCTCTCACCTCAACACTAACCTATACCCCCTCTCCCCTTCCCTCAACACTAACCTATACCCCCTCTCCCCTTCCCTCAACACTAACCTATCCCCCCTCTCCCCTTCCCTCAACACTAACCTATACCCTCTCTCTCCCCTTCCCTCAACACTAACCTATACCCCTCTCCCCTTTCCTCAACACTTACCTATACCCCTCTACCTTTCCCTCAACACTAACCTATACCCCTCTCCCTTCCCTCAACACTAACCTATACCCCCTCTCCCCTCAACACTAAACTATACTACCTCTCCCCTTCCCTCAACACTAACCTATACCCTCTCTCCCCTTCCCTCAACACTAACCTATACCCTCTCTCCCCTCCCCTCAACACTAACCTATACCTTCTCTCTCCCCTTCCCTCAACACTAACCTTTATCCCCTCTCCCCTTCCCTCAACACTAACCTATACCCTCTCCCCTTCCCTCAACACTAACCTATACCCCTCTCTCCTTCCCTCAACACTAACCTATACCCTCTCTCCCCTACCCTCAACACTAACCTATACCCCCTCTCTCCTTCCCTCAACACTAACCAATACCCCCTCTCCCCTTCCCTCAACACTAACCTATACCCTCTCTCTCCCCTTCCCTCAACACTAACCTATACCCCCTCTCCCCTTCCCTCAACACTTACCTATACCCCCTCTACCCGTCCCTCAACACTAACCTATACCCCCTCTCCCCTTCTCTCAACACTAACCTATACCCTCTCTCCACTCAACACTAACCTATACACCCTCTCCCCTCCCCTTCCCTCAACACTCACCTATACCCCCTCTCCCCTTCCCTCAACACTAACCTATACCCCCTCTTCCATCAACACTAACCTATACCCCCTCTCCCCTTCCCTCAACACTAACCTATACCCCCTCTCCCCTTCCCTGAACACTAACCTATACCCTCTCTCAACTTCCCTCAACACTAACCTATACCCTCTCTCCCCTTCCCTCAACACTAACCTATACCCTCTCTCACCTTCCCTCAACACTAACCTATACCCCCTCTCCCCTTCTCGCTCTCCCCTTCCCTCAACACTAACCTATATCCTCTCTCCCCTTCCCTCAACACTAACCTATACCCTCTCTCCCCCTTCCCTCAAAACTAACCTATATCCTCTCTCCCATTTCCTCAACAATAACCTATACCCTCTCTCACCTCAACACTAACCTATACCCCCCTCTCCCTTCCCTCAACACTAACCTATACCCCCTCTCCCTTCCCTCAACACTAACCTATCCCCCTCTCCCCTTCCCTCAACACTAACCTATACCCTCTCTCTCCCCTTCCCTCAACACTAACCTACCCCCTCTCCCCTTCCCTCAACACTTACCTATACCCCCTCTACCTTTCCCTCAACACTAACCTATACCCCCTCTCCCCTTCCCTCAACACTAACCTATACCCCTCAACACTAAACTATACCACCTCTCCCCTTCCCTCAACACTAACCTATACCCTCTCTCCCCTTCCCTCAACACTAACCTATACCCTCTCTCCCTCCCCTCAACACTAACCTATACCTTCTCTCTCCCCTTCCCTCAACACTAACCTTTATCCCCTCTCCCCTTCCCTCAACACTAACCTATACCCTCTCCCCTTCCCTCAACACTAACCTATACCCCCTCTCTCTCCCCTCAACACTAACCTATACCCTCTCCCTTCCCTCAACACTAACCTCATCACCCTCTCCCCTTCCCTCAACACTAACCTATACCCTCTCTCTCCCCTTCCCTCAACACTAACCTATACCCTCTCTCCCCTTCCCTCAACACTAACCTATACCCCCTCTCCCCTTCCCTCAACACTAACCTATACCCTCTCTCCCCTTCCCTCAACACTAACCTATACCCCCTCTCCCCTTCCCCCCTCTCCCCTTCCCTCAACACTAACCTAACCCCCTCTCCCTTCTCTCAACACTAACCTATACCCTCTCTCCCCTCAACACTAACCTATACCCCTCTCCCTCCCCTTCCCTCAACACTCACCCTATACCCCCTCTCCCCTTCCCTCAACACTAACCTATACCCCCCTCTTCCCTCAACACTAACCTATACCCCCTCTCCCCTTCCCTCAACACTAACCTATACCCCCTCTCCCCTTCCCTCAACACTAACCTATACCCTCTCTCAACTTCCCTCAACACTAACCTATACCCTCTCTCCCCTTCCCTCAACACTAACCTATACACTCTCTCCCCTTCCCTCAACACTAACCTATACCCCCTCTCCCCTTCTCTCTCTCCCCTTCCCTCAACACTAACCTATACCCTCTCTCCCCTTCCCTCAACACTAACCTATACCCTCTCTCCCCTTCCCTCAACACTAACCTATATCCCTCTCTCCCCTTTCCCTCAACACTAACCTATACCCTCTCTCACCTCAACACTAACCTATACCCCCTCTCCCCTTCCCTCAACACTAACCTATACCCCCTCTCCCCTTCCCTCAACACTAACCTATCCCCCTCTCCCTTCCCTCAACACTAACCTATACCCTCTCTCCCCTTCCCTCAACACTAACCTATACCCCCTCTCCCCTTTCCTCAACACTTACCTATACCCCCTCTACCTTTCCCCTCAACACTAACCTATACCCCCTCTCCCCTTCCCTCAACACTAACCTATACCCCCTCTCCCTCAACACTAAACTATACCACCTCTCCCCTTCCCTCAACACTAACCTATACCCTCTCTCCCCTTCCCTCAACACTAACCTATACCCTCTCTCCCTCCCCTCAACACTAACCTATACCCTCTCTCTCCCCTTCCCTCAACACTAACCTATACCCCCTCTCCCCTTCCCTCAACACTAACCTATACCCTCTCCCCTTCCCTCAACACTAACCTATACCCCCTCTCTCCTTCCCTCAACACTAACCTATACCCTCTCTCCCCTACCCTCAACACTAACCTATACCCCCTCTCTCCTTCCCTCAACACTAACCTATACCCCTCTCCCCTTCCCTCAACACTAACCTATACCCTCTCTCTCCCCTTCCCTCAACACTAAACTTTACCCCCCTCTCCCCTTCCCTCAACACTTACCTATACCCCCTCTACCCGTCCCTCAACACTAACCTATACCCTCTCCCCTTCTCTCTCAACACTAACCTATACCCTCTCCCCACCAACACTAACCTATACACCCTCTCCCCTCCCCTTCCCTCAACACTCACCTATACCCCTCTCCCCTTCCCTCAACACTAACCTATACCCCCTCTTCCATCAACACTAACCTATACCCCTCTCCCCTTCCCTCAACACTAACCTATACCCCCTCTCCCCTTCCTGAACACTAACCTATACCCTCTCTCAACTTCCCTCAACACTAACCTATACCCTCTCTCCCCTTCCCTCAACACTAACCTATACCCTCTCTCACCTTCCCTCAACACTAACCTATACCCCCTCTCCCCTTCTCGCTCTCCCTTCCCTCAACACTAACCTATATCCTCTCTCCCCTTCCCTCAACACTAACCTATACCCTCTCTCCCCTTCCCTCAAAACTAACCTATATCCTCTCTCCCCCCATTTCCTCAACACTAACCTATACCCTCTCTCCCCTCAACACTAACCTATACCCCCTCTCCCCTTCCCTCAACACTAACCTATACCCCCTCTCCCCTTCCCTCAACACTAACCTATACCCCCTCTCCCCCTCCCTCAACACTAACCTATACCCTCTCTCTCCCCTTCCCTCAACACTAACCTATACCCCCTCTCCCCTTTCCTCAACACTCCTACCTATACCCCTCTACCTTTCCCTCAACACTAACCTATACCCCCTCTCCCCTTCCCTCAACACTAACCTATACCCCCTCAACACTAAACTATACCACCTCTCCCCTTCCTCAACACTAACCTATACCCTCTCTCCCCTTCCCTCAACACTAACCTATACCCTCTCTCCCTCCCTCAACACTAACCTATACCTTCTCTCTCCCTTCCCTCAACACTAACCTTTATCCCCTCTCCCTTCCCTCAACACTAACCTATACCCTCTCCCCTTCCCTCAACACTAACCTATACCCCTCTCTCCCTTCCCTCAACACTAACCTATACCCTCTCTCCCCTTCCCTCAACACTAACCTATACCCCCTCTCTCCTTCCCTCAACACTAACCTATAACCTCTCTCTCCCCTCAACACTAACCTATACCCTCTCCCCTTCCCTCAACACTAACCTATACCCCTCTCCCATTCCCTCAACACTAACCTATACCCCCCCTCTCCCCTTCCCTCAACACTAACCTATACACTCCTCTCCCCTCAACACTAACCTATACCCCCTCTCCCACTTCCATCAGCACTAACCTATACCCTCTCTCTCCTCAACACTAACCAACACCCCTCTCTCCTTCCCTCAATACTAACCTAAACCCTCTCTCTCCCCTCAACACTAACCTATACCCCTCTCCCCTTCCCTCAACACTAACCTATACCCCTCTCCCCTTCCCTCAACACTAACCTATACCCCCTCTCCCCTTCCCTCAACACTAACCTATACCCCCTCTCCCCTTCCCTCAACACTAACCTATACCCTCTCTCCCTTCCCTCAACACTAACCTATACCCCCTCTCCCCTTCCCCCTCTCCCCTTCCCTCAACACTAACCTATACCCTCTCCTCCCTTCCCTCAACACTAACCTATACCCCCTCTCCCTTCCCTCAACACTTACCTATACCCCCTCTACCCGTCCCTCAACACTAACCTATACCCCCTCTCCCTTCTCCTCAACACTAACCTATACCCTCTCTCCCCTCAACACTAACCTATACACCTCTCCCCTCCCTTCCCTCAACACTCACCTATACCCCCTCTCCCTTCCCTCAACACTAACCTATACCCCCTCTCCCTCAACACTAACCTATACCCCCTCTCCCCTTCCCTCAACACTAACCTATACCCCTCTCCCCCTTCCCTCAACACTAACCTATACCCTCTCTCAACTTCCCTCAACACTAACCTATACCCTCTCTCCCCTTCCCTCAACACTAACCTATACACTCTCCCCTCTTCCCTCAACACTAACCTATACCCCTCCTTCTCGCTCTCCCCTTCCCTCAACACTAACCTATACCCTCTCCCCTTCCCTCAACACTAACCTATACCCTCTCTCCCCTTCCCCTCAAAACTAACCTATATCCTCTCTCCCCTTTCCTCAACACTAACCTATACCCTCTCTCACCTCAACACTAACCTATACCCCCTCTCCCCTTCCCTCAACACTAACCTATACCCCCTCTCCCCTTCCCTCAACACTAACCTATCCCCCTCTCCCCTTCCCTCAACACTAACCTATACCCTCTCCTTCTCCCTTCCCTCAACACTAACCTATACCCCCTCTCCCCTTTCCTCAACACTTACCTATACCCCCTCTACCTTTCCCTCAACACTAACCTATACCCCCTCTCCCCTTCCCTCAACACTAACCTATACCCCCTCTCCCCTCAACACTAAACTATACCCCCTCTCCCCTTCCCTCAACACTAACCTATACCCTCTCCCCTTCCCTCAACACTAACCTATACCCTCTCTCCCCTCCCCTCAACACTAACCTATACCTTCTCTCTCCCCTTCCCTCAACACTAACCTTTATCCCCTCTCCCCTTCCCTCAACACTAACCTATACCCTCTCCCCTTCCCTCAACACTAACCTATACCCCCTCTCTCCTTCCCTCAACACTAACCTATACCCTCTCTCCCCTACCCTCAACACTAACCTATACCCCCTCTCTCCTTCCCTCAACACTAACCTATACCCCCCCTCTCCCCTTCCCTCAACACTAACCTATACCCTCTCTCCCCTTCCCTCAACACTAACCTATACCCCCTCTCCCCTTCCCTCAACACTTACCTATACCCCTCTACCCATCCCTCAACACTAACCTATACCCCTCTCCCCTTCTCTCAACACTAACCTATACCCTCTCTCCACTCAACACTAACCTATACACCCTCTCCCTCCCTTCCCTCAACACTCACCCTATACCCCTCTCCCCTTCCCTCAACACTAACCTATACCCCCTCTCCCCTTCCCTCAACACTAACCTATACCCTCTCTCAACTTCCCTCAACACTAACCTATACCCTCTCTCCCCTTCCCTCAACACTAACCTATACCCTCTCTCACCTTCCCTCAACACTAACCTATACCCCCTCTCCCCTTCTCGCTCTCCCCTTCCCTCAACACTAACCTATATCCTCTCTCCCCTTCCCTCAACACTAACCTATACCCTCTCTCCCCTTCCCTCAAAACTAACCTATATCCTCTCTCCCATTTCCTCAACACTAACCTATACCCTCTCTCACCTCAACACTAACCTATACCCCCTCTCCCCTTCCCTCAACACTAACCTATACCCCCTCTCCCCTTCCCTCAACACTAACCTATCCCCCCTCTCCCCTTCCCTCAGCACTAACCTATACCCTCTCTCTCACCTTCCCTCAACACTAACCTATACCCCCTCTCCCCTTTCCTCAACACTAACCTAACCCCCTCTACCTTTCCCTCAACACTAACCTATACCCCCTCTCCCCTTCCCTCAACACTAACCTATACCCCCTCAACCTCCACCTCTCCCCTTCCCTCAACACTAACCTATACCCTCTCTCCCCTTCCCTCAACACTAACCTATACCCTCTCTCCCTCCCTCAACACTAACCTATACCCTTTCTCTCCCCTTCCCTCAAGCACTAACCTATACCCCTCTCCCCTTCCCTCAACACTAACCTATACCCTCTCCCCTTCCCTCAACACTAACCTATACCCCCTCTCTCCCTTCCCTCAACACTAACCTATACCCTCTCTCCCCTACCCTCAACACTAACCTATACCCCCTCTCTCCTTCTCTCAACACTAACCTATACCCTCTCTCTCCCCTCAACACTAACCTATACCCTCTCCCCTTCCCTCAACACTAACCTATACCCCCTCTCCCATTCCCTCAACACTAACCTATACCCCCTCTCCCCTTCCCTCAACACTAACCTCTACCCTCTCTCTCCCCTCAACACTAACCTATACCCCCTCTCCACTTCCATCAACACTAACCTATACCCTCTCTCCCCTTCCCTCAACACTAACCAATACCCCCTCTCTCCTTCCCTCAACACTAACCTATACCCTCTCTCTCCCCTCAACACTAACCTATACCCTCTCCCCTTCCCTCAACACTAACCTATACCCCTCTCCCCTTCCCTCAACACTAACCTATACCCCCTCTCCCCTTCCCTCAACACTAACCTATACCCCTCTCCCCTTCCCTCAACACTAACCTATACCCTCTCTCTCCTTCCCTCAACACTAACCTATACCCCCTCTCCCCTTCCCTCAACACTAACCTATACCCTCTCTCCCCTTCCCTCAACACTAACCTATACCCTCTCCCCTTCCCTCAACACTAACCTATACCCTCTCTCCCCTTCCCTCAACACTAACCTATACCCCCTCTCCCCTTCCCTCAACACTAACCTATACCCCCTCTCCCCTTCCCTCAACACTAACCTATACCCTCTCCTCAACACTAACCTATACCCCCTCTCCCCTTCCCTCAACAATTACCTATACCCCTCTACCCTTCCCTCAACACTAACCTATACCCCCTCTCCCCTTCCCTCAACACTAACCTATACCCTCTCTCCCCTCAACACTAACCTATACCCCCTCTCCCCCTTCCCTCAACACTCACCTATACCCCCTCTCCCCTTCCCTCAACACTAACCTATACCCCCTCTTCCCTCAACACTAACCTATACCCTCTCTCCCATTCCCTCAACACTAACCTATACCCTCTCTCCCCTTCCCTCAACACTAACCTATACCCCTCTCCCCTTCCCTCAACACTAACCTATACCCCTCTCCCCTTCCCTCAACACTAACCTATACCCCCTCTCCCCTTCCCTCAACACTAACCTATACCCCCTCTCCCCTTCCCTCAACACTAACCTATACCCTCTCTCCCCTCAACACTAACCTATACCCTCTCTCTCCCCTTCCCTCAACACTAACCTATACCCCCTCTCCCCTTCCCTCAACACTAACCTATACCCTCTCTCACCTTCCCTCAACACTAACCTATACCCCCTCTCCCCTTTCTCTCCCCTTCCCCAACACTAACCTATACCCTCTCTCCCCTTCCCTCAACACTAACCTATACCCTCTCTCCCTTCCCTCAACACTAACCTATACCCTCTCTCCCCTTCCCTCAACACTAACCTATACCCTCCTCTCCCCTCAACACTAACCTATACCCCCTCTCTCCCCTTCCCCCTCTCCCCTTCCCTCAACACTAACCTATACCCCCTCTCCCCTTCCCTCAACACTAACCTATACCCTCTCTCCCCTTCCCTCAACACTAACCTATACCCCCTCTCCCTACTCTCAACACTAACCTATACCACCTCTCCCCTTCCCTCAACACTAACCTATACCCCTCTCCCCTTCCCTCAACAACTAACCTATACCCCCTCTCCCCTTCCCTCAACACTAACCTATACCCCCTCTCTCCTTCCCTCAACACTAACCTATAGCCTCTCTCCCCTTCCCCCCTCTCCCCTTCCCTCAACACTAACCTATACCAGCTCTCCCCTTCCCCTTCCCCCAACACTAACCTATACCCCTCTCCCCTTCCCTCAACACTAACCTACACCCCCTCTCCCCTTCCCCCCTGTCCCCTTCCCTCAACACTAACCTATACCCTCTCTCCCCTTCCCTCAACACTAACCTATACCCCCTCTCCCCTTCCCCTCCCCCCCAACACTAACCTATACCCTCTCTCCCCTTCCCTCAACACTAACCTATACCCCCTCTCCCCTCAACACTAAACTATACCCCCTCTCCCCTTCCCTCAACACTAACCTATACCCCCTCTCCCCTTCCCTCAACACTAACCTATACCCTCTCTCTCCCCTCCCTCAACACTAACCTATACCCTCTCTCTCCCCTTCCCTCAACACTAACCTATACCCCCTATCCCCTTCCCTCAACACTAACCTATACCCTCTCTCCCCTTCCCTCAACACTAACCTACCTCTCTCACTTCCCTCAACACTACACCCTCTCTCTCCCCTTCCCTCAACACTAACCTACACCCCTCTCCCTTCCCTCAACACTAACCTATACCCTCTCTATCCCCTTCCCTCAACACTAACCTATACCCTTCTCTCCCCTTCCCTCAACACTAACCTATACCCCTCTCCCCTTCCCTCAACACTAACCTATACCCTCTCTCCCCCTTCCCTCAACACTAACCTATACCCCCTCTCCACTTCCCTCAACACTAACCAATACCACCTCTCCCCTTCCCTCAACACTAACCTATACCCTCTCTCCTCAACACTAACCTATACCCTCTCTCCCCTTCCCTCAACACTAACCTATACCCTCTCTCTCCCCTTCCCTCAACACTAACCTATACCCCCTCTCCCCTTCCCTCAACACTAACCTATACCCTCTCTCCCCCTTCCCTCAACACTAACCTATACCAGCTCTCCCCTTACCCCCTCTCCCCTTCCCCCAACACTAACCTATACCCCCTCTCCCCTTCCTTCAACACTAACCTATACCCTCTCTCCCCTTCCCTCAACACTAACCTATACCCTCTCTCCTTTCCCTCAACACTAACCTATACCCCTCTCCCCTTCCCTCAACACTAACCTATCCCCCTCTCCCCTCAACACTAACCTATACCCTCTCTCTCCCTTCCCTCCAACACTAACCTATACCCCCTCTCTCCCCTTCCCTCAACACTAACCTATACCCTCTCTCCCCTCCCTCAACACTACCCTCCCCTCTCCCTTCCCCTCTCCCCTTCCCTCAACACTAACCTATACCCTCTCTCCCCTTCCCTCAACACTAGCCTATACCCCCTCTCCCCTCAACACTAAACCTATACCCCCTCTCCCTTCCCTCAACACTAACCTATACCCCTCTCCTTCCCTCAACACTAACCTATACCCTCTCTCCCTCCCCTCAACACTAACCTATACCCTCTCTCTCCCCTTCCCTCAACACTAACCTATACCCCTCTCCCTTCCCTCAACACTAACCTATACCCTCTCTCCCCTTCCCTCAACACTAACCTACACCCTCTCTCTCCCTTCCCTCAACACTAACCTACACCCTCTCTCTCCCCTTCCCTCAACACTAACCTATACCCCCTCTCCCCTTCCCTCAACACTAACCTATACCCCTCTCTCCCTTCCCTCAACACTAACCTATACCCTCTCCCCCTTCCCTCAACACTAACCTATACCCCCTCTCCCCTTCCCTCAACACTAACCTATACCCTCTCTCTCCCCTTCCCTCAAAACTAACCTATACCCCTCTCCACTTCCCTCAACACTAACCAATACCACCTCTCCCTTCCCTCAACACTAACCTATACCCTCTCCTCCTGAACACTAACCTACTACCCCTCTCCCCATCCCTCAACACTAACCTATACCCCCTCTCCCCTTCCCTCAACACTAACCTATACCCCCTCTCTCCTTCCCTCAACACTAACCTATACCCTCTCTCCACTCCCCTCCCTTCCCTCAACACCTAACCTATACCCTCTCCCTTCCCCCCTCTCCCCTTCCCCAACACTAACCTATACCCCTCTCCCCTTCCCTTCAACACTAACCTATACCCTCTCTCCTCAACACTAACCTATACCCTCTCTCCCCTTCCCTCAACACTAACCTATACCCCCTCTCCCCTTCCCTCAACACTAACCTATACCCACTCCCCTCAACACTAACCTATACCCTCTCTCCCCTTCCCTCAACACTAACCTATACCCCCTCTCCTCCTCAACACTAACCTATACCCTCTCTCACCTTCCCTCAACACTACCCCTATCCCCTCTCTCCCCCTTCCCTCAACACTAACCTAAGCCTCTCTCCCTTCCCTCAACATCTAACCTATACCCCTCTCTCCCCTTCCCTCAACACTAACCTATAACCTCTCTCTCCCTTCCCTCAACACTAACCTACCCCTCCTCTCCCTCAACACTAACCTATACCCCTCTCCCCCCCCTCTCCCTTCCCTCAACACTAACCTATACCCCCTCTCCCCTTCCCTCAACACTAACCTATACCCCTCTCCCCTTCCCTCAACACTAACCTATACCCTCTCTCCCCTTCCATCAACACTAACCTATACCCCCTCTCCCTTCCCTCAACACTAACCTATACCCCCTCTCTCTTCCCTCAACACTAACCTATACCCTCTCTCCCCTTCCCTCTCCCTTCCCCTCCCCTTCCCTCAACACTAACCTATACCCCCTCTCCCCTTCCCTCAACACTAACCTATACCCTCTCTCCCTTCCCTCAACACTAACCTATACCCCCTCTCCCCTACCCTCAACACTAACCTATACCACCTCTCCCCTTCCCTCAACACTAACCTATACCCCCTCTCCCCTTCCCTCAACAACTAACCTATACCCCCTCTCCCCTTCCCTCAACACTAACCTATACCCCCTCTCCCCTTCCCTCAACACTAACCTATACCCCTCTCTCCCCTTCCCTCAACACTAACCTATATCCCCTCTCCCCTTCCCTCAACACTAACCTATACCCCCTCTCTCCTTCCCTCAACACTAACCTATACCCTCTCTCCCCTTCCCCCCTCCCTTCCCTCAACACTAACCTATACCAGCTCTCCCCTTCCCCCCTCTCCCCTTCCCCCAACACTAACCTATACCCTCTCTCCCCTTCCCTCAACACTAACCTATACCCCCTCTCCCCTTCCCCTCTCTCCCCTTCCCCCAACACTAACCTATACCCTCTCTCCCCTTCCCTCAACACTAACCTATACCCCCTCTCCCCTCAACACTAAACTATACCCCCTCTCCCCTTCCCTCAACACTAACCTATACCCCCTCTCCCCTTCCCTCAACACTAACCTATACCCTCTCTCTCCCCTCCTCAACACTAACCTATACCCCTCTCTCCCCTTCCCTCAACACTAACCTATACCCCTCTCCCCTTCCCTCAACACTAACCTATACCCCCTCTCCCCTTCCCTCAACACTAACCTATACCCCCTCTCCCCTTCCCTCCAACACTAACCTATACCCCCTCTCCCCTTCCCTCAACTAACCTATACCCTCTCTCCCTTCCCTCAACACTAACCTACCCCTCTCTCCCCTTCCCTCTCTCTTCCCCTCTCCCCTTCCCTCAACACTAACCTATACCCCTCTCCCCTTCCCTCAACACTAACCTATACCCTCTCTCCCCTTCCCTCAACACTAACCTATAACCCCCTCTCCCCTACCCTCAACACTAACCTATACCCCCTCTCCCTTCCCTCAACACTAACCTATACCCCTCTCCCTTCCCTCAACACTAACCTATACCCCCTCTCCCTTCCCTCAACACTAACCTATACCCTCTCTCTCCCTTCCCTCAACACTAACCTATACCCTCTCTCCCCTTCCCTCAACACTAACCTATACCCTCTCTCCCTCAACACTAACCTATACCCCCTCTCTCCCCTTCCCTCAACACTAACCTATACCCTCTCTCCCCTTCCCTCAACACTAACCTATACCCTCTCTCCCTTCCCTCAACACTAACCTATACCCCCTCTCCCCCTCTCCCCTTCCCTCAACACTAACCTATAGCCCTCTCTCCCTTCCCTCAACACTAACCTATACCCTCTCCTCCCTTCCCTCAACACTAACCTATACCCCTCTCCCCTTCCCTCAACACTACCCTATACCTCCTCTCCCTCCCTCAACACTAACCTATACCCCCCCTTCCCTCAACACTAACCTATACCCCTCTCCCCTTCCCTCAACACTAACCTATACCCCTCTCCCCTTCCCTCAACACTAACCTATACCCCTCTCTCCCTTCCCTCAACACTAACCTATATCCCCTCTCCCCTCCTTCCCTCAACACTAACCTATACCCCCTCTCCTCTTCCCTCAACACTAACCTATACCCTCTCTCCCTTTCACCTCTACCTCCCTCCCCTTCCCTCAACACTAACCTATACCCCTCTCCCCTTCCCTCAACACTAACCTATACCCCTCTCCCCTTCCCTCAACACTAACCTATACCCCTCTCCCCTTCCCTCAACACTAACCTATCCCCCTCTCCCCTTCCCTCAACACTAACCTATACCCCTCTCCCCTTCCCTCAACACTAACCTATACCCCCTCTCCCCTTCCCTCAACACTAACCTATACCCCTCTCCCTTCCCTCAACACTAACCTAACCCTCTCTCCCCTCTCCCTCAACACTAACCTATACCCCTCTCCCCTTCCCTCAACACTAACCTATTCCCCCTCTCCCTTCCCTCAACACTAACCTATACCCTCTCTCCCCCCTCCCTTCCCTCAACACTAACCTATACCCCCTCCCTTCCCCTCAACACTAACCTATACCCCCTCTCCCTTCCCTCAACACTAACCTACACCCTCTCTCCCCTTCCCTCAACACTAACCTATACCCCTCTCCCCTTCCCTCAACACTAACCTATACCCCTCTCCCTTCCCTCTCCCAACACTAACCTACACCCCTCTCCCCTTCCCTCAACACTAACCTATACCCCCTCTCCCTTCCCTCAACACTAACCTATACCCCCTCCCCTCTCCCTTCCCTCAACACTAACCTATACCCCCTCTCCCTTCCCTCAACACTAACCTATACCCTCTCTCCCTTCCCTCAACACTAACCTATACCCTCTCTCTCCCCTTCCCTCAACACTAACCTATACCCCTCTCTCCCCTTCCCTCAACACTAACCTATACCCCCTCTCCCTTCCCTCAACACTAACCTATACCCCCTCTCCCCTTCCCTCAACACTAACCTATCCCCTCTCTCCCCTTCCCTCAACACTAAGCTATACCCTCTCTCCCTTCCCTCAACACTAAACCTATACCCCCTCTCCCTTCCCTCAACACTACTAACCTCCCCTCCTTCCCTCAACACTAACCTCTCCCCCCTCTCCCTTCCCTCAACACTAACCTTTACCCCTCTCCCATTACCTCAAAACTAACCTATACCCTCTCTCCCCTTCCCACAACACTAACCTATACCCCCTCTCCCTTCCCTCAACACTAACCTATACCCCTCTCCCCTCTCCTCAACACTAACCTATACCCCTCTCTCCCTTCCCTCAACACTAACCTATACCCCTCTCCCCTTCCCTCAACACTAACCTATACCCCTCTCCCTTCCCTCAACACTAACCTATACCCCTCTCTCCCCTTCCCTCAACACTAACCTATACCCCTCTCCCCTTCCCTCAACACTAACCTATACCCTCTCCCCTTCCCTCAACACTAACCTATACCCCCTCTCCCCTTCCCTCAACACTAACCTATACCCCCTCTCCCCTTCCCTCAACACTAACCTATACCCCCTCTCCCCTTCCCTCAACACTAACCTATACCCCTCTCCCCTTCCCTCAACACTAACCTATACCCTCTCCCCTCAACACTAACCTATACCCTCTCTCCCCTTCCCTCAACACTAACCTATACCCTCTCTCTCCCCTTCCCTCAACACTAACCTATACCCCTCTCCCCTTCCTCAACACTAACCTATACCCCTCTCCCTCTCCCCTTCCCTCAACACTAACCTATACCCTCTCTCCCCTTCCCTCAACACTAACCTATACCCCCTCTCCCCTTCCCTCAACACTAACCTATACCCCCTCTCCCCTTCCCTCAACACTAACCTATACCCTCTCTCTCCCTTCCCTCAACACTAACCTATACCCCTCTCCCCTTCCCTCAACACTAACCTATACCCTCTCCCCTAACTAACCTATACCCTCTCTCCCCTTCCCACAACACTAACCTATACCCCCTCTCCCTTCCCTCAACACTAACCTATACCCTCTCTCCCCTTCCTCACACTAACCTTGCCCCTCTCCTTCCCTCAACACTAACCATACCCCTCTCCCCTTCCCTCAACACTAACCTATACCCCTCTCCCCTTCCCTCAACACTAACCTATACCCTCTCCCCCTTCCCTCAACACTAACCTATACCCCTCTCCCTTCCCTCAACACTAACCTATACCCCTCTCTCTCCTTCCTCCCTCAACACTAACCTATACCCTCTCTCCCTTCCCTCAACACTAACCTATACCCCCTCTCCCTTCCCTCAACACTAACCTATACCCTCTCTCCCCTTCCCTCAACACTAACCTATACCCCTCTCCCCTTCCCTCAACACTAACCTATACCCCCTCTCCCTTCCCTCAACACTAACCTATACCCCTCTCCTCTTCCCTCAACACTAACCTATACCCCCTCTCCCCTTCCCTCAACACTAACCTATACCCCTCTCCCCTTCCTCAACACTAACCTATACCCTCTCTCTCCCTTCCCTCAACACTAACCTATACCCTCTCTCCCCTTCCCTCAACACTAACCTATACCCCCTCTCCCCTTCCCTCAACACTAACCTATACCCTCTCTCCTTCCCTCAACACTAACCTATACCCCCTCTCCCCTCAACACTAACCTATACCCCCTCTCCCCTTCCCTCAACACTAACCTATACCCCCTCTCCCCTCCCTCAACACTAACCTATACCCTCTCTCTCCCCTTCCCTCAACACTAACCTATACCCCCTCTCCCCTTCCCTCAACACTAACCTATCCCCCTCTCTCCCTTCCCTCAACACTAACCTATACCCCTCTCTCCCCTTCCCTCAACACTAACCTATACCCCCTCTCCCCCTCAACACTAACCTCCCCCTCTCTCCTTCCCTCAACACTAACCTATACCCCTCTCCCCTTCCCTCAACACTAACCTATACCCCTCTCTCCTTCCCTCAACACTAACCTATACCCTCTCCCTTCCCTCAACACTAACCTATCCCCTCTCCCATTCCCTCAACACTAACCTACCCCCTCTCCCCTTCCCTCAACACTAACCTATACCCTCTCCCCTTCCCTCAACACTAACCTATACCCCCTCTCCCCTTCCCTCAACACTAACCTATACCCCCTCTCCCTTCCCTCAACACTAACCTATACCCCCTCTCCCCTTCCCCTCAACACTAACCTATACCCTCTCTCCCCTTCCTCAACACTAACCTATACCCTCTCTCCCCTTCCCTCAACACTAACCTATACCCTCTCTCTCCCCTTCCCTCAACACTAACCTATACCCCCTCTCCCCTTCCCTCAACACTAACCTATACCCCTCTCCCCTTCCCTCAACACTAACCTATACCCCTCTCCCCTTCCCTCAACACTAACCTATACCCCCTCCCTTCCCTCAACACTAACCTATACCCCCTCTCCCTTCCCTCAACACTAACCTATACCCCTCTCCTTCCCTCAACACTAACCTATACCCCCTCTCCCTTCCCTCAACACTAACCTATACCCTCTCCCCTTCCCTCAACACTAACCTATACCCCTCTCCCCTTCTCTCAACACTAACCTATACCCCTCTCTCCCCTTCCCTCAACACTAACCTATACCCCTCTCTCCCTTCCCTCAACACTAACCTATACCCCCTCTCTCCTTCCCTCAACACTAACCTATACCCTCTCTCCCCTTCCCTCAACACTAACCTATACCCCTCTCCCCTTCCCTCAACACTAACCTATACCCCTCTCCCCTTCCCTCAACACTAACCTATACCCCTCTCCCTTCCCTCAACACTAACCTATACCCCTCTCCCCTTCCCTCAACACTAACCTATACCCCTCTCTCCCTTCCCTCAACACTAACCTATACCCTCTCTCCCCTTCCCTCAACACTAACCTATACCCTCTCTCCCTTCCCTCAACACTTAACCTATACCCTCTCTCTCCTTCCCTCAACACTAACCTATACCCTCTCCCTTCCCTCAACACTAACCTATACCCCCTCTCTCCTTCCCTCAACACTAACCTATACCCCTCTCCTTCCCTCAACACTAACCTATACCCTCTCTCCCCTTCCCTCAACACTAACCTATACCCTCCTCTCCCCTTCCTCAACACTAACCTATACCCCCTCTCCCTTCCTCAACACTAACCTATACCCCTCTCCCCTTCCTCAACACTAACCTATACCCTCTCTCCCTTCCTCAACACTAACCTATACCCCTCTCCCCTTCCCTCAACACTAACCTATACCCCTCTCCCCTTCCCTCAACACTAACCTATACCCCTCTCTCCCTTCCCTCAACACTAACCTATCCCCTCTCTCCCCTTCCCTCAACACTAACCTATACCCCCTCTCCCTTTCCCTCAACACTAACCTATACCCTCTCTCTCCTTCCCTCAACACTAACCTATACCCCCCTCTCCCTTCCCTCAACACTAACCTATACCCCCTCTCCCTTCCCTCAACACTAACCTATACCCCTCTCTCCCTTCCCTCAACACTAACCTATACCCTCTCTCCCCTTCCCTCAACACTAACCTATACCCCCTCTCCCCTTCCCTCAACACTAACCTATACCCTCTCTCCCTTCCCTCAACACTAACCTATACCCTCTCTCCCCTTCCCTCAACACTAACCTATACCCTCTCTCCCCTTCCCTCAACACTAACCTATACCCCTCTCCCCTTCCCTCAACACTAACCTATACCCTCTCTCCCCTTCCCTCAACACTAACCTATACCCCCTCTCCCCTTCCCTCAACACTAACCTATACCCCCTCTCCCCTTCCCTCAACACTAACCTATACCCCCTCTCTCCTTCCCTCAACACTAACCTATACCCTCTCCTTCCCCTCAACACTAACCTATACCCTCTCTCCCCTTCCCTCAACACTAACCTATACCCCCTCTCCCCTTCCCTCAACACTAACCTATACCCTCTCTCTCCCCTCAACACTAACCTATACCCCCTCTCCCCTTCCCTCAACACTAACCTATACCCTCTCTCCCCTTCCCTCAACACTAACCTATACCCTCTCTCCCCTTCCCTCAACACTAACCTATACCCCCTCTCCCCTTCCCTCAACACTAACCTATACCCTCTCTCTCCCCTTCCCTCAACACTAACCTATACCCCTCTCCCCTTCCCTCAACACTAACCTATACCCCCTCTCCCCTTCCCTCAACACTAACCTATACCCTCTCCTCCCTCAACACTACCTACCCCTCTCCCTTACCTCAACACTAACCTATACCCTCTCTCCCCTTCCCACAACACTAACCTATACCCCCTCTCCCTTCCCTCAACACTAACCTATACCCCCTCTCCCCTTCCCTCAACACTAACCTATACCCCTCTCTCCTTCCCTCAACACTAACCTATAACCTCTCTCCACTTCCCCCCTCTCCCCTTCCCTCAACACTAACCTATACCCCCTCTCCCTTCCCTCAACACTAACCTATACCCCCTCTCCCCTTCCCTCAACACTAACCTATACCCCCTCTCCTTCCCTCAACACTAACCTATACCCCTCTCCCTTCCCTCAACACTAACCTATACCCCCTCTCCTCTCCCTTCCCTCAACACTAACCTATCCCTCTCTCCCCTTCCCTCAACACTAACCTATACCCCCTCTCCCTTCCTCAACACTAACCTATACCCCTCTCCCTTCCCTCAACACTCAACCTATACCCCCCTCTCCCCTTCCCTCAACACTAACCTATACCACCTCTCCCCTTCCCTCAACACTAACCTATACCCCCTCTCCTTCCCTCAACACTAACCTATACCCTCTCTCCCCTTCCCTCAACACTAACCTATACCCCCTCTCCCCTTCCCTCAACACTAACCTATACCCTCTCTCTCCTCCCTCAACACTAACCTTTACCCCCTCTCCCTCCTCAACACTAACCTATACCCTCTCTCCCTTCCCACAACACTAACCTATACCCCCTCTCCTTCCCTCAACACTAACCTATATCCCCCTCTCCCCTTCCCTCAACACTAACCTATACCCCTCTCTCCCCTCCCTCAACACTAACCTATACCCCTCTCTCCCCTTCCCTCAACACTAACCTATACCCTCTCTTTCCCTCAACACTAACCTATACCCCCTCTCCCTTCCCTCAACACTAACCTATACCCCTCTCCCCTTCCTCAACACTAACCTATACCCCCTCTCCCCTTCCCTCAACACTAACCTATACCCCTCTCCCTTCCCCTCTCTCCCCTTCCCTCAACACTAACCTATACCCTCCCTCTTCCCTCAACACTAACCTATACCCTCTCTCCTTCCTTCAACACTAACCTATACCCCTCTCCCTCTCCCCTTCCCTCAACACTAACCTATACCCCTCTCTCCCCTTCCCTCAACACTAACCTATACCCCTCTCCCCTTCCCTCAACACTAACCTATACCCCTCTCTCCCCTTCCCTCAACACTAACCTATACCCCTCTCCCTTCCCTCAACACTAACCTATACCCCTCTCCCCTTCCCTCAACACTAACCTATACCCTCTCCCCTTCCTCAACACTAACCTATACCCCTCTCTCCCTTCCCTCAACACTAACCTATACCCCCTCTCCCCTTCCCTCAACACTAACCTATACCCCTCTCTCCCTTCCCTCAACACTAACCTATACCCTCTCCCCTTCCCTCAACACTAACCTATACCCCTCTCCCTTCCCTCAACACTAACCTATACCCCCTCTCCCCTTCCCTCAACACTAACCTATACCCCCTCTCCCCTTCCTCAACACTAACCTATACCCTCTCCTCCTTCCCTCAACACTAACCTATACCCTCTCTCCCCTTCCCTCAACACTAACCTATACCCTCTCTCCTCCCTCAACACTAACCTATACCCCCTCTCCCCTTCCTCAACACTAACCTATACCCCCTCTCTCCTTCCCTCAACACTAACCTATACCCCTCTCCCCTTCCCTCAACACTAACCTATACCCCTCTCCCCCTTCCCTCAACACTAACCTATACCCTCTCTCCTTCCCTCAACACTAACCTACCTCCTCTCCCCTTCCCTCAACACTAACCTATACCCCCTCTCTCCCTTTCCCTCAACACTAACCTATCCCCCCTCTCCCTTCCCTCAACACTAACCTATACCCCTCTCCCCTTCCCTCAACACTAACCTATACCCCTCTCTCCCCTTCCCTCAACACTAACCTATACCCTCTCTCCCCTTCCTCAACACTAACCTATACCCCTCTCCCCTTCCCTCAACACTAACCTATACCCCTTCCCCCTTCCCTCAACACTAACCTATACCCCCTCTCCCCTTCCCTCAACACTAACCTATACCCCTCTCTCCCCTTCCCTCAACACTAACCTATACCCTCTCTCCCCTTCCCTCAACACTAACCTATACCCCCCTCCCCTTCCCTCAACACTAACCTATACCCCCTCTCCCTTCCCTCAACACTAACCTATACCCCTCTCCCCTCCCTCAACACTAACCTATACCCCTCTCTCCCCTTCCCTCAACACTAACCTATACCCCCTCTCCAACCCTTCCTCAACACTAACCTATACCCCCTCTCCCCTTCCCTCAACACTAACCTATACCCCTCTCCCCTTCCTCAACACTAACCTATACCCCTCTCCCTTCCCTCAACACTAACCTATACCCCCTCTCCCTTCCCTCAACACTAACCTATACCCCTCTCCCCCTTCCCTCAACACTAACCTATACCCCCTCTCTCCCCTCAACACTAACCTATACCCCCTCTTCCTCTCTCCCCTTCCCTCAACACTAACCTATAGCCCCTCTCCCCTTCCCTCAACTCTAACCTATACCCCCTCATCTTCCTCAACACTAACCTATACCCCCCTTCCCTCTCCTTCCCTCAACACTAACCTATACCCTCTCTCTCCTTTCCCTCAACACTAACCTATGCCCTCCCCCCTCTCCTTCCCTCAACACTAACCTATACCCCCTCTCCCCTTCCATCAACACTAACCTATACCCTCTCTCCCCTTCCCACAACACTAACCTATACCCCCTCTCCCTTCCCTCAACACTAACCTATACCCCCTCTCTCCTTCCCTCAACACTAACCTATACCCTCTCTCCCTTCCTCAACACTAACCTATACCCCCTCTCCCCTTCCCTCAACACTAACCTATACCCCTCTCTCCCTTCCCTCAACACTAACCTATACCCCTCCCTCTCCCTCAACACTAACCTATACCCATTCTCCCCTTCCCTCAACACTAACCTATACCCTCTCTCCCCTTCCCTCAACACTAACCTATACCCCCTCTCCCCTTCCCCCAACACTAACCTATACCCCCTCTCCCCTCCCCTCAACACTAACCTATAAACCCTCTCCCCCCAACATTAACCTATACCCCCTCTCCCCTTCCCCTCTCTCCCCTTCCCGCAACACTAACCTATAGCCTCTCTACCCTTCCCTCAACACTAACCTATACCCCCTCTCTCCTTCCCTCAACACTAACCTATACCCCCTCTCCCCTTCCCCCTCTCACCTTCCCTCAACACTAACCTATACCCCCTCTCCCTTTCCCTCAACACTAACCTATACCCCTCTCCCCCTTCCCTCAACACTAACCTATACCCCCTCTCCCTTTCCCTCAACACTAACCTATACCCTCTCTCTCCTTCCCTCAACACTAACCTATACCCCCTCTCCCCTTCCCTCAACACTAACCTATACCCCCCCTCCCCTTACCCCTCTCTCCTTCCCTCAACACTAACCAATACCCCCTCTCTCCTTCCCTCAACACTAACCTATACCCCCTCTCTCTCCCCTCAACACTAACCTATACCCCCTCTCCCCTTCCCTCAACACTAACCTATACCCCTCTCCCTTCCCTCAACACTAACCCATACCCCCTCTCCCCTTTCCTCAACACTAACCTATACCCCCTCTCTCCTTTCCTCAACACTAACCTATTCCCCCTCTCCCCTTCTCTCAACACTAACCTATACCCACTCTCCCCTTTCCTCAACACTAACCTATACCCCCTCTCTCCTTCCCTCAACACTAACCTATACCCCCTCTCCCCTTCCCTCAACACTAACCTATAGCCTCTCTCCCTTCCCTCAACACTAACCTATACCCCCTCTCTCCTTCCCTCAACACTAACCTATACCCCCTCTCCCTTCCCTCAACACTAACCTATACCCTCTCTCTCCTCCCCTCAACACTAACCTATACCCCCTCTCCCCTTCCCCCTCTCTCCCCTTCCCTCAACACTAACCTATACCCCCTCTCCCTTCCCCCTCTCTCCCTTTCCCTCAACACTAACCTATACCCTCTCTCCCCGTCCCTCAACACTAACCTATACCCCCTCTCCCCTTCCCTCAACACTAACCAATCTCTTCTTGCCTCAACACTAACCTATACCCCCTCCCTCCTTCCCTCAACACTAACCTATACCCCCTCATTCCTCAACACTAACCTATACCCCCTATCCCCTTCTCCCCTTCCCTCAACACTAACCTATACCCTCTCTCCCCTTCCCTTTAACACTAACCTATACCCCCTCTCCCCTTCCCTCAACACTAACCTATACCCTCTCTCTCCCTTCCCTCAACACTAACCTATACCCTCTCTCTCCCCTTCCCTCAACACTCACCTATACCCTCTCCCCTTCCCTCAACACTAACCTATACCCTCTCCCCTTCCCTCAACACTAACCTATACCCTCTCTCCCCTTCCCTCAACACTAACCTATACCCCCTCTCCCCTTCCCTCAACACTAACCTATACCCTCTCTCTCCTCCCCTCAACACTAACCTATACCCTCTCTCTCCCCTTCCCTCAACACTAACCTATACCCCCTCTCCCCTTCCCCCTCTCTCCCCTTCCCTCAACACTAACCTATACCCCCTCTCCCCTTCCCCCTCTCTCCCCTTCCCTCAACACTAACCTATACCCCCTCTCCCCTTTCCTCAACACGTCCCTGTAGCTCAGTTGGTAGAGCATGGTGTTTGCAACGGCAGGGTTGTGGGTTCGTTTCCCACAGCCCAGGACCAAGAGGCATAGAGAGACAGCCTCTAGTTACTATGCCCCCAGCCTCTGGAATAGGGAGGGCTGAAACTGTGGACATATTTAAACGAGATCTTAAAATACACCTTTTTAACTTTGCTTTTACTTGTAGCAGAGATTCCTATAATAGACTACTGAACCAGCTTGGTGGGTCCTGTGTGCCCCCAGAGAAATAAGTATTAACTACTGTGCAAAACATCTCTCGACAGACACACACACTCACACACACACCTCGGAATGTCTCTACAGGGCTCCATTCTCCCAGAGGCCCTGTTAACTCCCTAACTCCTCTCCTGCTCTAATAAGATCACCTCAGCCAGACATCCCTCTCTCCTCTCCCTCCTTTCCCCCCTCCTTCTTTCCATTCTCTCCTCCTCCTCCTCCTCCCCTCCATCCCTTCCTCCCTTAATTAGAGACCATGTCATTGTCATTAAGTAAACCAGAACAAACACTACAGCATGCTGTTTAAGTCTTTGTTCTACCGGTGTGTATCTTAGTCTTCTAGCTCGTCTGTGGTCAGCTTTATTATCCAAGGTATTTCTGGACACAGTGGAAATATCTGGCTGGCTCTTGGCTGTAGCGGGTTCTTTATTGAGGGAGATTTGCAGCGTAGATTTTAATGGTGTATTTTTTTTTAAAAATGCTCTTTTGTGAGTGGAATTTCCATGCGCAGTCAGACTGTACTGTTGTCCATATTAGAGGAGAGTAGAGAGGGACTGAGGTCCTGGAGGTTTGGAGAGGTGATGGGCAAATCCTTTTGTGTCTAATGAGGGTAGAAGGTGGTTAGAGAGTTTAAAGAGGGGAAGGTGGTACGGGGGGAACAGAGAAGGTGGTTGGAGGGTTTAAAGGAGGGGAAGGTGGTACGGAGGGGAACAGAGAAGGTGGTTGGAGGGTTTAAAAGAGGACAGAGAGAGAGAAAGGAGGCAGGAGGTGCGGGGTACAGAGAAGGGGGTTTATGCACTCTACAACCTCTCCTCTTTTCATCTTCTTCCTCATTTAATCTTCTTCCTCATTTCATCTTGTGTACAAACGAGGGATTTGTCAGTACTACCAGGCCCCTCCTCCACTCCGTCTGCAGCGGAGGAGAGGACTTGGATGGAGGAAGTGCTGAGCGAATAACTGAAATTTATTTTATTTTTGATATTTAGTAACTTTTTTTATTATATTTTTTTTTTTATCTTTTTCCACTCCCCAATTTCGTGGTATCTAGTTGGTAGTTACAGTCGTCTCGTCGCTGCAACTCCCCTACGGACTCGGGAGAGGTGAAGATCGAGAGCCGTGCGTCCTCCGAAACACAACCCAACCAAGCCGCACTGCTTCTTGACACAATGCCCGCTGGAGGCCAGCCACACTAATGTGTCGGAGGAAACACCGTTTTACCTGGCGACCTGGTCAGCGTGCACTGCACCCAGCCCGCCACAAGGAGTCGCTAAGAGCGCGATGGGACAAGAACATCCCTGCCGGCCAAACCCCTCCCCTAACCTGGACTACGCTGTGACAATTGTGCGCCTGCCCCATGGGTCTCCCGGTCGCGGCCGGCTGCGACAGAACCTGGACTCGAACCAGGATCTGTAGTGGCACAGCCTTAGACCACTGCACCACTCGGGAGGCCTATTTTTCTTTTTTTTTAAACAACTAATTGACCAACGTTGGTTCAATTATTTGAATTCCATCTTGTTAAGTTTTTTCCCTTCCTGTGAGCTCAACGTGCACATTGTACAGTTTCCCTAGCAATAAATCAGACCCAGCCTGAACTGTGTGATGTAGTAGGGAGTTGTAGTTTCTCTAGAGATAAATCAGATCCAGCCTGAACTGTGTGATGTAGTAGGGAGTTGTAGTTTCTCTAGAGATAAATCAGATCCAGACTGAACTGTGTGATGTAGTAGGGAGTTGTAGTTTCTCTAGAGATAAATCAGATCCAGCCTGAACTGTTCGATGTAGTAGGGACTTGCAGGCCAATATTTTACACAAGTACCAGGTTTTATGCGCTAAACTAAACTACAATGACCATAATCCACTGCGAATCTACTTGTCCGGTCTGTGTTTCTTTTACATCTGCTACGGAAGAGAGAAGAATGAGGGATAATGAGGGGATATAGAGAGTAGGTATCTCTACCTGAAAATACAGGATCTAAGTGACTGATAATTGGTATTCAGATATAGAGAGTAGGTATCTCTACCTGAAAATACAGGATCTAAGTGACTGGTATTCAGCAGTCATAGAAGTATTTATTTAATTTGAAGAACTACTAAAAAATAGTGATTTTGTCAGACAGCAGGTCTATAGAGAGGAGATGACTAGGAGATGAAATAGTCAAATAAAACTAATGTAATATAGACAACAACTGAAATATTTTATTAAAGGGATTAAATAATGGTTAACAAACGGACAGTCACTACCATCATGGGATTTTTATCAGTTGTTTTACTTTCTGTTACAGCAATCAGCCGTGTGTGTGTGTTAGTGCGACTGTGTGTGTGTGTGTGTGTGTGTGTGTGTGTGTGTGTGTGTGTGTGTGTGTGTGTGTGTGTGTGTGTGTGTGTGTGTGTGTGTGTGTGTGTGTGTGTGTGTGTGTGTGTGTGTGTGTGTGTGTGTGAGAGTGAGATCTATCCTCTGTTTATCTAGGTCAGGATCATAAAGAGAGGATAGAGAGAATAGAGAGGTCACACACACACAATGACCCTTTTGTCCATCTCTGTTGTTCTGCTCTCCCTCTCCATTCATTTCTTTCCATCCCTCTTTGGGTCGCCTAGCGGTTAAGAGGTTGAGCCAGTAACCGGAAGGTCGCTGGTTCGAATCCCTGAGCCGACGAGGTGAAATATCTGTTGATGTGTCCTGGAGCAAGGCTCTTAACCCTGATTGCTCCTGTAAGTCGCTACAGAGCGTCTGCTAGATTACTAAAATGATAATGTTTTGGCACCCCCTGGTACACTCCCCTTTGGCACACCCTGGTACACTCCCCCTGGTACACTCCCCCAGGTACACTCCCCCTTGGCACCCCCTGGTACACTCCCCCTGGCACGCTCCCCATGGTACACTCCACCTTGGCACCCCCTGGTACACTCCCCATTGTACACTCCCCCTTGGCACCACCTGGTACACTCCCCCTTGTACACTCCCCCTTGGCACCCCCAGGTACACTCCCCCTTGGCACCCCCAGGTACACTCCCCCTTGGCACCCCCAGGTACACTCCCCCTTGGCACCCCTGGTACACTCCCCATTGTACATTCCCCTTGTACACTCCCCCTTGGCACCCCCAGGTACACTCCCCTGGTACACTCCCCCTTGGCACCCCCAGGTACACTCCCCCTTGGCACCCCTTGTACACTCCCCCTTGGCACCCCCAGGTACACTCCCCCTTGGCACCCCCTGGTACACTCCCCATTGTACACTCCCCTTGTACACTCCCCTGGTACACTCCCCCTGGTACACTCCCCCTTGGCACCCCCCGGTACACTCCCCCTGGTACACTCCCCCTTGGCACCCCCCGGTACACTCCCCCTTGTACACTCCCCTGGTACACTCCCCCTTGGCACCCCCTGGTACACTCCCCATTGTACACTCCCCCTTGTACACTCCTCCTGGTACACTCCCCTGGTACACTCCCCTTGGCACCCCCAGGTACACTCCCCCTTGGCACTCTCCCTTGGCACTCCCGGTACACTCCCCCTTGTACACTCCCCCTTGGCACCCCCAGGTACACTCCCCTTGGCACTCCCAGGTACACTCCCCCTTGGCACTCCCCCTTGGCACCCCCGGTACACTCCCCCTTGTACACTCCCCCTTGGCACACCCAGGTACACTCCCCCTTGGCACTCTCCCTTGGCACCCCCAGGTACACTCCCCCTTGGCACCCCCAGGTACACCCCCCCTTGGCACTCCCCCTTGGCACCCCCAGGTACACTCCCCCTTGGCACTCCCCCTTGGCACCCCCAGGTACACTCCCCTTGGCACCCCCAGGTACACTCCCCCTTGGCACCCCGGTACACTCCCCCTTGTACACTCCCCCTTGGCATCCCCAGGTACACTCCCCCTTGGCACCCCCAGTACACTCCCCCTTGGCACCCCCCAGGTACACTCCCCCTTGGCACCCCCAGGTACACTCCCCCTTGGCACCCACAGGTACACTCCCCCTTGTACACTCCCCTTGGACTCCCCCTTGTACACTCCCCTGGTACACTCCCCCTTGGCACCCCCAGGTACACTCCCCCTTGGCACCCACAGGTACACTCCCCCTTGTACACTCCCCCTTGGACTCCCCCTTGTACACTCTCCCTGGTACACTCCCCCTTGGCACCCCCTGGTACACTCCCTCTTTTGCTTCTCTCTTTCCCTGTTCTCCATATCTTCCTGCTAGACTGACAGATAGAGACATGGCTAACACAAACCCACTTACTCCACTAAGCTATGCTAGGCTATAACCCACTCCACTATGCTAAGCTAGGGCTAACACCCACTCCACTAAGCTAAGCTAGGGCTTACACCCAATCCACTATGCTAAGCTAGGCTATTGCTAGAACCCACTCCAGTCCAATATGCTATGCTATGGCAGCAGTGCCCAGACAGTGAAGTTGTGCCATTGTCTCTGCGCTCCACCTGATCCACCGGACAGATGCTGGCTTGAAAAATCACACGGAAAGGGTAGACTCTCACGGGACTTGTCCGAAGGTAACGGATACCGGTTTTAAAAAAAATAAATGGAAGTATGAAGGTAGTTGGTAGTGCCTTCGGAAAGTATTCAGAGCCCTTGACCTCTTCCACAGCCTTATTCTAAAATGGATTTTTTTTTTTTTAATCCTCAGCAATCTACACACAATACCCCATAATGACAAAGAAAACAGACTCGAGGATGTAATCGCTGCCAAAAGGTGCTTCAACAAAGTACTGAGTAAAGGGTCTGAATACTTATGTAAATGTGAGTTTTATTATGTTGTGAATAAATTAGCAAACATTTCTAAAAACCTGTTTTTGATTTTTCATCGTGGTATATTTTATGTAGATTGATGAGGGGGGAAATAATTTGATCAATTTTAGAATAAGGCTGTAACGTAATAAAATGTGGAAAAAGTCAAGGGGTCTGAATACACTGTATATCCCATATATGCACAAAATTGAAAACTCTGTGTTTCTCTCTACCATGTTGATTCCTGGCTAATTTCGTGCTTTTGAGTACTTTTGTGTTCCATCTTGTCGATGCACGGAAAACCCAGACAACTGTATATTTTCCATTTCCATTGCAGTTTTTAAAAATGTCCCGTTAATAGGATAGTCTTGAACGGAGCTCATCCTGTTTATTCTCCAGTGATTGCATCTTTCACCGATTCATTAAAGAAAAAAAATATTATTTGTCCAGTCCGAGGTGAGTAATCGCTGTCATGATATCCAGAAGCTCTTTTCTGTCATAAGAGACGGTGGCAGAAACATTATGTACAAAAAAAAGTAAACATGAAAAAAAAACACAGAATAACACGATTTGTTACGAGCCCATAAAAACGTCAGCCATCCCCTTCGGCGCCATGAATGACCTCCTAAATATGCACAAACTGCACAACATCATAGTGAAGCACATCACCGCTCTGCAATTCATCATAAGTGAAGAGTTGGGCAAAATCTAACACAGGTCAATTTAAAAAGGTAATTTGTGTTAAAACGTGTAATTACCTTAAATTGTGATGACATGTTTCATTTTCAGATGACAAAACATTAGGCGGCAACCAGAGAAAGTGAAGGGGGGGGAAAAAAAGTGTGAGACAATGAAGTAGGTTTCTGTGAGAAGATGGGGCTTGTTACCCTAAGTTAGGTCTACATTATATTCACTGTCTTTATGCAAGTTTTTTGGGACACAAATAGGATGTTAACTCGTTAAAAAGATACAATATTGAGATCTGGCACAATTGGAAAAATCCAGATAGGCAATCCATGCCTATTTATTTCTAAAGCCACCACGCTTAATGAGTTGGGGCTACAGGTGATCATTGCTACATTCCTGTCTGATACTAGGCCATGGCTATTTTACTATTATGTTATCGGCCTCATTTCTGAAGGTGGACATTATATCATTTTATTTTAGAGTAGAATGTCCTTTTAAAGTCAGCTGAACTGAGCTTCTCAGTCCTTCTACATAAAATATCCTGGGGGGGGGCACCTCCCTTTCAACTCCCCCCCACTGCAAAACATTTTTCCCAGAGGAAACATCTCTTTCATTTTGTGATGATAATCGGCCCGTAGCATTGTTACCGGCATGTTCTGTGTGGGGTGCCTCCCTTCCTCTCAACATGTAAAGTGGTGGTTCCATGTTTCATGAGCTGAAATAAAAGATCCCAGAAATTGTCCCATACGCACAACAACAAAAAAGCTTATTTCTCTCAAATGTTGTGCACAAATTTGTTGACATCCCTGTTAATGAGCATTTCTCCTTTGTTAAGATAATCCATCCACCTGACAGGTGTGGCATATCAAGAATCTGATTCAACAGCGTGATCATTACACAGGTGCACCTTGTGCTGGATACAATAAAAGGCAACTTTAAAATTTGAATTTGACACAACACAATGCCACATATGTCTCAAGTTGAGGGAGCGTGCAATTGGCATGCTGACTGCAGGAATGTCCACCAGAGCGGTTGCCAGAGAACTGAATGATCATTTTGGAGAATTTGGCAGTACGTCCAACCGGCCTCAAAAACGCAGACCATGTGGAGGTCCTTGGCTGGCTTGGTTACACATCTGGCTTCTTTACCTGCGGGATCATCTGAGACCAGCCACGTGGACAGCTGATGAAACTGTGTGTTTGCACAACCGAAGACTTTCTGCACAAACTATCAGAAACCTCCTCAGGGAAGCTCATCTGCGTGCTCGTTGTCCTCCCCAGGGTCTTGACCTGACTGCAGTTTGGCGTCGTAATCCGAATTCAGTGGACAAATGCTCACCTTCAAATGGGCACTGGCACCCTGGAGAAGTGTGCTCTTCACGGATGAATCCCGGTTTCAACTGTACCGGGCAGATAGCAAACAGTGTGTATGGCGTTGTGTGAGTGAGCGGGTTGCTGATGTCAACGTTGTGAAAAGATTAGCCGCTTGGTCTCAGCGAGGTTACGGTATGGACAGGCATAAGCTACAGACAACAAGCAATAGCATTTTAATCGATGGCAATTTCAATGCACAGGAGGTACCGTGACGAGATCCTGAGGCCCATAGTCGTTGCATTCATCTGCCGCCATCACCTCATGTTTCAGCATGATAATGCACAGCCCCCATGTTGCAAGGATCTGTACACAATTCCTGGAAGCTGAAAACGTCCCAGTTATTCCATGGCCTGTATACTTACTAGACATGGCACCCATTGAGCATGTTTGGGATGCTCTGGATCGACGTGTTCGACAGCGTTCCAGTTCCAGCCAATAACCAGATACTGACTGGGTTTTCTGATCAACGCCCATACATTTATTTATTTATTTTAGGTATCCCTGACCAATATATGTATATTTGTAGTCCCAGTCATGTGAAATCCATAGATTAGGGCCTAATGAATGTATTTCAATTGCCTGATTTCCTTATATGAACTGTAACTCAGTAAAATCTTTAAATTGTTGCATTTATATTTTTGTTCAGTGAACAATGTTGGAGGTGCGATGGCTTCAAAACAGCACCCCATGTCAGTCATCTAGTGTATAGATTAATATGATGAGTCCAACGACCTAAATAGTCAACTTCCCCGTTCTAGTTGGTTAACCCTTGATCCTGACTCTCAGTTCCATTACATTACACATACGAGTCATTAACCCTTGATCCTGACTCTCAGTTCCATTACATTACACATACAGTGCCTTGCGAAAGTATTCGGCCCCCTTGAACTTTTCGACCTTTTGCCACATTTCAGGCTTCAAACATAAAGATATAAAACTGTAATTTTTTGTGAAGAATCAACAACAAGTGGGACACAATTATGAAGTGGAACGAAATTTATTGGATATTTCAAACTTTTTTAACAAATAAAAAACTGAAAAATGGGCCGTGCAAAATTATTCAGCCCCTTTACTTTCAGTGCAGCAAACTCTCTCCAGAAGTTCAGTGAGGATCTCTGAATGATCCAATGTTGACCTAAATGACTAATGATGATAAATAGAATCCACCTGTGTGTAATCAAGTCTCCGTATAAATGCACCTGCTCTGTGATAGTCTCAGAGGTCCGTTTAAAGCGCAGAGAGCATCATGAAGAACAAGAAACACACCAGGCAGGTCCGAGATACTGTTGTGGAGAAGTTTAAAGCCGGATTTGGATACAAAAAGATTTCCCAAGCTTTAAACATCCCAAGGAGCACTGTGCAAGCGATAATATTGAAATGGAAGGAGTATCAGACCACTGCAAATCTACGAAGACCCGGCCGTCCCTCTAAACTTTCAGCTCATACAAGGAGAAGACTGATCAGAGATGCAGCCAAGAGGCCCATGATCACTCTGGATGAACTGCAGAGATCTACAGCTGAGGTGGGAGACTCTGTCCATAGGACAACAATCAGTCGTATACTGCACAAATCTGGCCTTTATGGAAGAGTGGCAAGAAGAAAGCCATTTCTTAAAGATATCCATAAAAAGTGTTGTTTAAAGTTTGCCACTAGCCACCTGGGAGACACACCAAACATGTGGAAGAAGGTGCTCTGGTCAGATGAAACCAAAATCGAACTTATTGGCAACAATGCAAAACGTTATGTTTGGCGAAAAGCAACACAGCGCATCACCCTGAACACACCATCCCCACTGTCAAACATGGTGGTGGCAGCATCATGGTTTGGGCCTGCTTTTCTTCAGCAGGGGCAGGGAAGATGGTTAAAATTGATGGGAAGATGGATGGAGCCAAATACAGGACCATTCTGGAAGAAAACCTGATGGAGTCTGCAAAAGACCTGAGACTGGGACGGAGATTTGTCTTCCAACAAGACAATGATCCAAAACATAAAGGAAAATCTACAATGGAATGGTTCACAAATAAACATATCCAGGTGTTAGAATGGCCAAGTCAAAGTCCAGACCTGAATCCAATCGAGAATCTGTGGAAAGAACTGAAAACTGCTGTTCACAAACGCTCTCCATCCAACCTCACTGAGCTCGAGCTGTTTTGCAAGGAGTGGGCAAAAATGTCAGTCTCTCGATGTGCAAAACTGATAGAGACATACCCCAAGCGACTTACAGCTGTAATCGCAGCAAAAGGTGGCGCTACAAAGTATTAACTTAAGGGGGCTGAATAATTTTGCACGCCCAATTTTTCTGTTTTTTATTTGTTAAAAAAGTTTGAAATATCCAATAAATTTCGTTCCACTTCCTGATTGTGTCCCACTTGTTGTTGATTCTTCACAAAAAAATTACAGTTTTATATCTTTATGTTTGAAGCCTGAAATGTGGCAAAAGATCGAAAGTTCAAGGGGGCCGAATACTTTCGCAAGGCACTGTACGAGTCATTAACCCTTGATCCTGACTCTCAGTTCCATTACATTACACATACGAGTCATTAACCCTTGATCCTGACTCTCAGTTCCATTACATTACACATACGAGTCATTAACCCTTGATCCTGACTCTCAGTTCCATTACATTACACATACGAGTCATTAACCCTTGATCCTGACTCTCAGTTCCATTACATTACACATACGAGTCATTAACCCTTGATCCTGACTCTCAGTTCCATTACATTACACATACGAGTCATTAACCCTTGATCCTGACTCACAGTTCCATTACTAGGATATGCATATAATTGGTAGATTTGGATAGAAAACACTCTAAAACTTAACAGTTTCTAAAACTGTTAAAATTATGTCTGAGTATAACAGAACTTATTTGGCAGGCGAAACCCCGAGGACAAACCATCCAGGAAAAAAAAAACAATTGAGATCACTGTTTTCAATGGGTTTTCTATGTGGATCTAGATTACTAAGGCACTTGCTTGCAGTTCCTATCGCTTCCACTGGATGACAACAGTCTTTAGAAATTGGTTGATGTTTTTCTTTTGAGTAATGAAGAAGTATTGCTGTTCAGAACGAGGGTCGAGTCTAGTGTACCGTTGTGGTTGGGGCGCGCGTCCTGAAAGCTCGCTCCACTTTGTTTTCGTCCGGTATTGAACACAGTTTATCTCGTTTTAAATTGTAATGAATATTTACATTAAAAAAATACCTAAATTTGTATTAGGAAAGTTTTTTGAAATGTTTGGATAAAGATTACAGGTAATTTATGAGATATTTTGTAGTCATGTTGCGCAAGTTGGAACTGGTGTTTTTCTGAATAAAACGTGCCAAATAAATGGACATTTTGGGGATATAACGACGGAATTGATCGAACAAAAAGGACAATTTCTGATGTTTATGGGACATATTGGAGTGCCAACAGAAGAAGATCTTCAAAGGTAAGGCATGAATTATATCTTTATTTCTGAGTTTTGTGTCACGCCTGGCGGGTTGAAATATGATTGTCATGTGTTTGTTTGATGGGGTGCTGTCCTCAGATAATAGCATGGTTTGCTTTCGCTGTAAAGCATTTTTGAAATCTGACACAGTGGCTGGATTAACAAGTTAGGCTTTAATTTGGTGTATAACACTTGTGAATGTATGAAAGTTATTTATTTTTTATATATATATTTATTTTTTCGCACTCTGCAGTTTCACCGGATGTTGTCGAAAACGTTCTGCTAGCGGAACCCCAATCCCAAACAGGTTTAGAGCCGTGACACTGTGGTCAACATTTTTAAAAGTGTCTTTTTTTTATATACAGTGCATTCGGAAAGTATTCACACCCCTCAACTTTTTCCACATTTTGTTACACTACAGCCTTATTCTAAAATGGATCAAATAGTTTTCCCCCTCTCAGCAATCTACACACAATACCCCATAATGACATCACAATTACCCATAATGACATCACAATACCCCATAATGACATCACAATACCCCATAATGACAAAGCAAAAACAGTTGTTTTTTTATTTGAGCAAATTAACAAACAAAAAAAACTACTGAAATATCACATTTACATAAGTATTCAGACCCTTTCCTCAGTACTTTGTTGAAGCACCTTTGGCAGCGATTACAGCCTAGAGGCTTATTGGGTATGACGCTACAAGCTTGGCACACCTGTATTTGGGGAGTGCTCCAAACAAAATACAATGAATAAATTGACAAATCTTGTAAACAGAATGAAATAAACCAAAACTTGTTTCTCACAAATGTAGGATAGGTTGTGTGAGCTCTGATAATAATGTGTCCACTCCGACAATGACAACAGCAAACGACTGTAATAACAACTGTAATAAACATATATTAAACATATATTAAACCGATATTACAGTAACCAAATAAACATTGTAGATTAGAATTTAACAGTAAATGTACTACTGGTGAAGTATGTAATGGTGAATTGATCGACAAAACAATCAAAAGGGCAAACAATTCACACAATTAAGTTATGAAACAATGAATGCACACAAATTGGCGGGAGAGAGTGTGCATTCTGGAGAGAGAAGAGCATTGTGCATCTAAGCCACAGTCCCCTTCTTCTTGACTCAACATTGAAAATTATACTACAGGAGGTTGGTGGCACCTTAATTGGTGAGGACGAGCTCGAGGTAAGGGCTGGGGCGGAATCGAGGTAAGGGCTGGGGCGGAATCGAGGTAAGGGCTGGGGAGGAATCGAGGTAAGGGCTGGGGCGGAATCGAGGTAAGGGCTGGGGCGGAATCGAGGTAAGGGCTGGGGTGGAATCGAGGTAAGGGCTGGGGCGGAATCGAGGTAAGGGCTGGGACGGAATCGAGGTAAGGGCTGGGGCGGAATCGAGGTAAGGGCTGGGGCGGAATCGAGGTAAGGGCCGGGGCGGAATCGAGGTAAGGGCTGGGGCGGAATCACAAACACATGGTTTCCATGGGTTTGATGCCATTCCATTCCATTCCGTTTCGGCAATTATTATAAGCCGTCCTCCCTTCAGCAGCGTCCTGTGACCAAGACATTGTCTTCACACCTTAAGGAATCCTCTCACACGTAGGCCTTAAGGAATCCTCTCACACGCTGTCAGGTACAAATCCATTTATGGAACACCAATGCAATTTTGAAACTAATGTAAATTTACTTATTTAAAGAAAAAAAATGATTTTATCAAATTGCTTGGCGTGCCAAGGCAAATACCCTCACGGCAAGCGTGCGTTACGTTGCCGGTCTTAAGAGTGACCAATAGCCTATCTACCAAACAATCGACCAGACGACTAAATGGGGTCAGCCCTACGTTGTGGACTACTGCTCCATTGACAAATAAATGACTTGGGCCGGGATGCCAAAGAGTTTGATGCATCTGGTGGAAAATAATGTACTTTTTACTCCAAACATTTTCCCCCCTGATACCCAAAAGTACTCGTTACATTTTGAATGCATAGCAGGCCATGAAAATGGTCCAATTCACACACAAGAGAACATCCCTGGTCATCCCTAATGCAAACAGAGAACATCCCTGGTCCTCCCTAATGCAAACAGAGAACATCCCTGGTCCTCCCTAGTGCCTCTGATCTGACGGACTCACTAAACAGAGAACATCCCTGGTCATCCCTAATGCAAACAGAGAACATCCCTGGTCCTCCCTAGTGCCTCTGATCTGACAGACCCACTAAACAGAGAACATCCCTGGTCATCCCTAGTGTCTCTGATCTGACGGACTCACTAAACAGAGAACATCCCTGGTCATCCCTACTGTCTCTGATCTGACAGACTCACTAAACAGAGAACATCCCTGGTCCTCCCTAATGCAAACAGAGAACATCCCTGGTCCTCCCTAGTGTCTCTGATCTGACGGTAAATTATGTGAGTGTTGGAGTGTGACCCTGGCTATCTGTGAATAAATAAACAAGACAATTGTGCTGCCTGGTTTGCTTAATATAAGGTATTTGCAATGATTTATACTTTTAATTTTGATACTTAAGTACAATTAAAACCAAATACTTCTGGATTTACTCAAGTAGTATTTTACCGAGTGACGTTCACTTTTACATGAGTCATTTTCTATGAAAAGGTATCTTTACTTTTACTCAAGTATAACAATTGAGTTCGTTTTCCACCACTGCAAACACCACTGTTTAAACGGAAGACAGACGCCACAAACGTATTGTCACTGAAACATACTGTCAGTTCCAACAGCGTTAACCGGTTAAAGTGTGTATTTTGCATTTGTAAAACTATTTTGATTGGGATGTGAAAATAAGGGGATTTATATGTCTAGAACCGTACCAGAGTGGACTCACGTTTAGATGGAGTATTTGGCTGCTTTGCCTTCCAGATACGTGTTCTGTTTGAAGGGTGAATTGTGCGGTTTTTGGACTAAGGACTAACTTTCAGCTCCTTTTTAGTCCAACATTGGACTAGATAAATTAACTCGGGTTACCTGCGAGCAGTTACCCTTCCCAAACCAACGCGATGTGTGTAACACTAGATGAAGAAAGGAACTAAGTAAATATTGAAATGAACCGGTAAAAAACATGAGGAAAGAATTGCACTGTTTAGGAAATAAGCATGACTATGTAGGACAGCGGCACCGCCACAAGACTGCTTCATTCAAACAAACTCCATCTGCTAAATCTCTCTAATAAAACGGCATCCCCACTTACCCAGAACACGAAGTTGAAAATGAAAAGGATATATTTGACACATTTCATTCCTCCTTCCACTTTCCCCATGTTTTCTTCAAAGACGCCAAATCGGAGATTGTCAATCTTCTTTGTCCTTCAAAAACCGTCAACAAATCTCGGTGCACCGGGCAGCTTTCTGCAGCATCAAGCGCTGTGACTATCTGCTGCAGAGCAAAACAGCGCAGCTTTCTGCAGCATCAAGCGCTGTGACTATCTGCTGCAGAGCAAAACAGCGCAGCTTTCTGCAGCATCAAGGGCTGTGACTATCTGCTGCAGAGCAAAACACAGCAGCTTTCTGCAGCATCAAGCGCTGTGACTATCTGCTGTAGAGCAAAACACCGCAGCTCTCTGCAGCATCAAGCGCTGTGACTATCTGCTGCAGAGCAAAACACCGCAGCTCTCTGCAGCATCAAGCGCTGTGACTATCTGCTGCAGGGCAAAACAGCGCAGCTTTCTGCAGCATCAAGCGCTGTGACTATCTGCTGCAGAGCAAAACACCGCAGCTCTCTGCAGCATCAAGCGCTGTGACTATCTGCTGCAGAGCAAAACAGCGCAGCTCTCTGCAGCATCAAGCGCTGTGACTATTTGCTGCAGCGCAAAACACCACAGCTTTCTTCTATGGTATTATGGCGGTCTGCAAAGAAACGTTGGAGGTGCATGCCGCCTACTGGATGGGTTGAAAACTAAAACACTTTTATTTACTTTTTACTTTAATTTTTTACAATATATTAAATTTTTTACAATTTAAGAATAATCAGCAAAATATGATAATCAGATAATGCCCCGTTATTCCACCCCTCTCCCCACCATTGTGCAAACCCCTTCCCTACCCAAGCCATGAACACCCCCCTCTCTCCCCTCACCTGGTATTAGCTTCAATTAAAAATTACTAATATTGGAAAACCAACAAAAATAAACAAACAAAAACAGATATACTCCTTCAGTCGGCCATGAAGTCCTGGCAATCAAATAACATTTTTCTTTTGTTTAGTTTCTAAGATTTTTTTATTTGTTTGTCCAGTGCAATTTATCACTTTGGCAATAAACGCAATAAAGTCCACCTTCTTCGCGATTAGTATTTCAGGATCACTCTGGGTGAACGACATTTCACTACAGGCTATTGGGAATCCACTACTATCTCATCTCCACTCACTACTTCAGCTGTTTGTACTGCCTCCACATAGGAGACCGGCTGGATATCCCTGATCTAAGCCAATTTGTCCTTCACCATCTTCGAGACTGCAAACAGGTTACCCCCCAAAAAAACATCCTTGCTCGTGAATCACACTCCAACAATAAACTGCCGTTTTTAAATATAGTCCTTTTAGCTCCACTCATTCTCACCAACAGAATCGCACAATGCGTCCGCCATTGCTCTCCCCCAATGCTTGACTTGGGCAGGAGCTGAGTACAGAAGCTGAGTACAGAAGCTGAGTACCGGAGCTGAGTACCGGAGCTGAGTACCTGAGCTGAGTACAGAAGCTGAGTACCGGAGCTGAGTACAGAAGCTGAGTACCGGAGCTGAGTACCTGAGCTGAGTACCTGAGCTGAGTACAGAAGCTGAGTACTGGAGCTGAGTACAGAAGCTGAGTACAGAAGCTGAGTACCGGAGCTGAGTACAGAAGCTGAGTACAGGAGCTGAGTACAGGAGCTGAGTACTGGAGCTGAGTACAGAAGCTGAGTACCGGAGCTGAGTACAGAAGCTGAGTACAGAAGCTGAGTACCAGAGCTGAGTACAGAAGCTGAGTACCGGAGCTGAGTACCGGAGCTGAGTACCGGAGCTGAGTACAGAAGCTGAGTACCGGAGCTGAGTACCGGAGCTGAGTACAGCAGCTGAGTACCGGACCTGAGTACCGGACCTGAGTACCGGAGCTGAGTACCTGAGCTGAGTACCGGAGCTGAGTACAGAAGCTGAGTACCTGAGCTGAGTACAGAAGCTGAGTACCGGAGCTGAGTACAGAAGCTGAGTACCGGCACATCAGATGCTCTATTGCTTGAGCTCCTGTTCCCCTTTATAGAATATTAGCTCAAAAGTATTGTGGAGCTCCTGCACCTAGAGATAATGTAAAAAGGACTGGCACCCAAAATCAATACCGGCACCTCATTGTTTTATAGTCATTGTTTTATAGTCATTGTTTTTATAGTCATTGTTTTATAGTCATTGTTTTATAGTCATTGTTTTTATAGTCATTGTTTTTACTGTCATTGTTTTTACTGTCATTGTTTTTATTGTCATTGTTTTTATTGTCATTGTTTTATAGTCATTGTTTTATAGTCATTGTTTTAAAGTCATTGTTTTTATAGTCATTGTTTTTATTGTCATTGTTTTATAGTCATTGTTTTTATAGTCATTGTTTTATAGTCATTGTTTTATAGTTATTGTTTTATAGTCATTGTTTTATAGTCATTGTTTTATAGTCATTGTTTTTATTGTCATTGTTTTTATAGTCATTGTTTTATAGTCATTGATTTTATAGTCATTGTTTTATAGTCATTGTTTTATAGTCATTGTTTTATAGTCATTGTTTTTATTGTCATTGTTTTATAGTCATTGTTTTATAGTCATTGTTTTATAGTCATTGTTTCTTATAGTCATTGTTTTTATAGTCATTGTTTTATAGTCATTGTTTTTATAGTCATTGTTTCTTATAGTCATTGATTTATAGTCATTGTTTTATAGTCATTGTTTTATAGTCATTGTTTTATAGTCATTGTTTTTATAGTCATGGTTTTATAGTGATTGTTTTATAGTCATTGTTTTATAGTCATTGTTTCTTATAGTCATTGTTTTTATAGTCATTGATTTTATAGTCATTGTTTTTATTGTCATTGTTTTTATTGTCATTGTTTTATAGTCATTGTTTTTATAGTCATTGTTTTATAGTCATTGTTTTATAGTCATTGTTTTTATAGTCATTGTTTTATAGTCATTGTTTTATAGTCATTGTTTTTATAGTCATTGTTTTTATAGTCATTGTTTTATAGTCATTGTTTTTATAGTCATTGTTTTATAGTCATTGTTTTATAGTCATTGTTTTTATTGTCATTGTTTTATAGTCATTGTTTTATAGTCATTGTTTTATAGTCATTGTTTTATAGTCATTGTTTTTATTGTCATTGTTTTATAGTCATTGATTTTATAGTCATTGTTTTATAGTCATTGTTTTATAGTCATTGTTTTATAGTCATTGTTTTTATAGTCATTGTTTTATAGTCATAGTTTTATAGTCATTGTTTTTATAGTCATTGTTTTTACTGTCATTGTTTTTACTGTCATTGTTTTTATTGTCATTGTTTTTATTGTCATTGTTTTATAGTCATTGTTTTATAGTCATTGTTTTAAAGTCATTGTTTTTATAGTCATTGTTTTTATTGTCATTGTTTTATAGTCATTGTTTTTATAGTCATTGTTTTATAGTCATTGTTTTATAGTTATTGTTTTATAGTCATTGTTTTATAGTCATTGTTTTATAGTCATTGTTTTTATTGTCATTGTTTTTATAGTCATTGTTTTATAGTCATTGATTTTATAGTCATTGTTTTATAGTCATTGTTTTATAGTCATTGTTTTATAGTCATTGTTTTATAGTCATTGTTTTTATAGTCATTGTTTTATAGTCATAGTTTTATAGTCATTGTTTTTATAGTCATTGTTTTTACTGTCATTGTTTTTACTGTCATTGTTTTTATTGTCATTGTTTTTATTGTCATTGTTTTATAGTCATTGTTTTATAGTCATTGTTTTAAAGTCATTGTTTTTATAGTCATTGTTTTTATTGTCATTGTTTTATAGTCATTGTTTTTATAGTCATTGTTTTATAGTCATTGTTTTATAGTTATTGTTTTATAGTCATTGTTTTATAGTCATTGTTTTATAGTCATTGTTTTTATTGTCATTGTTTTTATAGTCATTGTTTTATAGTCATTGATTTTATAGTCATTGTTTTATAGTCATTGTTTTATAGTCATTGTTTTATAGTCATTGTTTTTATTGTCATTGTTTTATAGTCATTGTTTTATAGTCATTGTTTTATAGTCATTGTTTCTTATAGTCATTGTTTTTATAGTCATTGTTTTATAGTCATTGTTTTTATAGTCATTGTTTTTATAGTCATTGTTTTATAGTCATTGTTTTTATTGTCATTGTTTTATAGTCATTGTTTTATAGTCATTGTTTTATAGTCATTGTTTTTATTGTCATTGTTTTATAGTCATTGATTTTATAGTCATTGTTTTATAGTCATTGTTTTATAGTCATTGTTTTATAGTCATTGTTTTTATAGTCATTGTTTTATAGTCATAGTTTTATAGTCATTGTTTTTATAGTCATTGTTTTTACTGTCATTGTTTTTACTGTCATTGTTTTTATTGTCATTGTTTTTATTGTCATTGTTTTATAGTCATTGTTTTATAGTCATTGTTTTAAAGTCATTGTTTTTATAGTCATTGTTTTTATTGTCATTGTTTTATAGTCATTGTTTTTATAGTCATTGTTTTATAGTCATTGTTTTATAGTTATTGTTTTATAGTCATTGTTTTATAGTCATTGTTTTATAGTCATTGTTTTTATTGTCATTGTTTTTATAGTCATTGTTTTATAGTCATTGATTTTATAGTCATTGTTTTATAGTCATTGTTTTATAGTCATTGTTTTATAGTCATTGTTTTATAGTCATTGTTTTTATAGTCATTGTTTTATAGTCATAGTTTTATAGTCATTGTTTTTATAGTCATTGTTTTTACTGTCATTGTTTTTACTGTCATTGTTTTTATTGTCATTGTTTTTATTGTCATTGTTTTATAGTCATTGTTTTATAGTCATTGTTTTAAAGTCATTGTTTTTATAGTCATTGTTTTATAGTCATTGATTTTATAGTCATTGTTTTATAGTCATTGTTTTATAGTCATTGTTTTATAGTCATTGTTTTTATTGTCATTGTTTTATAGTCATTGTTTTATAGTCATTGTTTTATAGTCATTGTTTCTTATAGTCATTGTTTTTATAGTCATTGTTTTATAGTCATTGTTTTTATAGTCATTGTTTTTATAGTCATTGTTTTATAGTCATTGTTTTTATTGTCATTGTTTTATAGTCATTGTTTTTATAGTCATTGTTTTATAGTCATTGTTTTATAGTCATTGTTTTATAGTCATTCTTTTATAGTCATTGTTTTTATAGTCATTGTTTTTATAGTCATTGTTTTATAGTCATTGATTTTATAGTCATTGTTTTATAGTCATTGTTTTATAGTCATTGTTTTTATAGTCATTGTTTCTTATAGTCATTGTTTTATAGTCATTGTTTTATAGTCATTGTTTTATAGTCATTGTTTTTATAGTCATTGTTTTTATTGTCATTGTTTTATAGTCATTGTTTTTATAGTCATTGTTTTATAGTCATTGTTTTATAGTTATTGTTTTATAGTCATTGTTTTATAGTCATTGTTTTATAGTCATTGTTTTTATTGTCATTGTTTTATAGTCATTGTTTTTATTGTCATTGTTTTATAGTCATTGTTTTTATTGTCATTGTTTTATAGTCATTGTTTTATAGTCATTGTTTTATAGTCATTGTTTCTTATAGTCATTGTTTTTATAGTCATTGTTTTATAGTCATTGTTTTTATAGTCATTGTTTGTTATAGTCATTGTTTCTTATAGTCATTGTTTTATAGTCATTGTTTTATAGTCATTGTTTTTATTGTCATTGTTTTATAGTCATTGTTTTATAGTCATTGTTTTATAGTCATTGTTTTATAGTCATTGTTTCTTATAGTCATTGTTTTTATAGTCATTGTTTTATAGTCATTGTTTTATAGTCATTGTTTTTATTGTCATTGTTTTATAGTCATTGTTTTTATAGTCATTGTTTTATAGTCATTGTTTTATAGTCATTGATTTTATAGTCATTGTTTTATAGTCATTGTTTTATAGTCATTGTTTTTTATTGTCATTGTTTTATAGTCATTGTTTTATAGTCATTGTTTTTTATAGTCATTGTTTTTATAGTCATTGTTTTTATAGTCATTGTTTTTATAGTCATTGTTTTTTTCTTATAGTCATTGTTTCTTATAGTCATTGTTTTATAGTCATTGTTTTTATAGTCATTGTTTTTTTATAGTCATTGTTTTTATAGTCATTGTTTTTATAGTCATGGTTTTATAGTGATTGTTTTATAGTCATTGTTTTATAGTCATTGTTTCTTATAGTCATTGTTTTTATAGTCATTGATTTTATAGTCATTGTTTTTATTGTCATTGTTTTTATTGTCATTGTTTTATAGTCATTGTTTTTATAGTCATTGTTTTATAGTGATTGTTTTATAGTCATTGTTTTATAGTCATTGTTTTTATAGTCATTGTTTTATAGTCATTGATTTTATAGTCATTGTTTTATAGTCATTGATTTATAGTCATTGTTTTATAGTCATTGTTTTTATTGTCATTATTTTATAGTCATTGTTTTATAGTCATTGTTTTATAGTTATTGTTTTATAGTCATTGTTTTATAGTCATTGTTTTATAGTCATTGTTTTATAGTCATTGTTTCTTATAGTCATTGTTTTTATAGTCATTGTTTTATAGTCATTGTTTTATAGTCATTGTTTTATAGTCATTGTTTTTATAGTCATTGTTTTATAGTCATTGATTTTATAGTCATTGTTTTATAGTCATTGTTTTATAGTCATTGTTTTATAGTCATTGTTTTTATTGTCATTGTTTTATAGTCATTGTTTTTATTGTCATTGTTTTATAGTCATTGTTTTTATAGTCATTGTTTTATAGTCATTGTTTTATAGTTATTGTTTTATAGTCATTG